>NC_056726.1:555936584-556121584 GCF_019279795.1 Protopterus annectens | reverse complement strand
TTTCTAGAAGATTTGGGTTTAGAGACCAGAAGTGTAAGGTGTTTTGCTTTGGGGTGTTATTTAGAAGGAAAAGTTTCAGAGTTATTTTGGAATGGTCTGATAGAAATCTTGTACTATTTGAGTAAAGAGTTTTTTCATTTAGGAGAGATTCTGATACCAGAAAGAAGTCAATTCTAGACCATGGTTTATAGCATGGTGAGTAGAATGTAAATTTATCCCCATGATTGGGATGGTTGCTTGAGAGAGAAGGGTCGGTTAAGGTGAATTCTAATATTAGTTCATCTAGAGCAAGTAAGGCTTGCTTGTTTTGTTTATTATTCTTATTGGATCTGTCATTTAGGGGATCATTAACCATGTTCCAGTTGCCCCCCACTACATAATCAGGGTTTGGAAATTTTAACAGTACATTATATATTTGAACTATGAAATCTTGTTGCTTTGTACAGGGGGCATATATATTTAGAAAAAGTGTGGGTTTATGGGTTAAAGGGTTACTGCAGCTAAAATAACACCATCTACCAATAGTATCAGTAGCATAACTAATAATACCTTCTTTAAATGATTTTTTAATCAAAACAGCTACTTCCATTGAGTTGGTTTTACTACCCGAGGCAATAATTGAGGTTAGCCAAGGTCTAATCCTATCCCTGTTCCAGTCCTCATTTAACAGGTGAGTTTCTTGGAGAAATATAATGTTTGCATGAGACAGGCATACTAAGTGAAGTAGTAGTTTCTTTTTTTAGCATCTTGTAATCCCTTCACATTCCATGAATCTATCTCCTACAACATAAAAGTTCATAAAGACTGTTAAGTGATACTATATTTGGCTTTGGAGATTTCTCCCTCCTAAAGTGTTTAGGAAAAGTTAAGTAGAGATATGGCAAAGTTAGTTGTTTTGTAGCACTAAAATCTTTTAGATCTATAGCCATACCTACCCATATAACTACCAGCTCTAAGAGAAGAATTAACAACATACTTTTTGAGTCAAAAAAGTAGCAAAATAATACAGTAGAAGTTACAGTTAAGCATTTTGTAAACCATTTCAGTACAAACAAATATAACAAACCTATGTACACATTATATACAAACACTCTTTAGCACAAGATGTGCAAACCTACCCACTCAGAATATCCCCCCCTTAATGCTCCGGTGCGAGTTAGTCACAAAGTAACCTTCATAAACTACTGGAGTTATAACTACATATGCTAGAAGATTAGCTAGGAAAACCATTAATATGTTCTATGCAATTGCAATGTTAATTTTTTTTCCCTTTTTTTTTATAGTTCTATATTAGTCAAATCATTCCACTGTGAATAAATGTATTACAAGCAATTGAATTCAAGCATATAAAATTTCCCTTTGAGAATCTTTTAGCAAAAAAAAAAACAAAAAAAAACACACACATTCCCCAGATCTGAGTAAGACATTGGGATCTGACTGCATTCAACATTGCAAACAGTTCTCTTAGCTTTAGAGAGAGAGAAAAAAAAAGTAGCTATAAATATTAAAATACTACTTTTATAGCGTCATTTTAGTGTATGCTAAGCTATTTGTGCTTTAGACCACAGCTTATTGTATCTAGTAGCATATTTCTGACCATTCTACTTTAAGTCTCAGTTCTTGCTCACTACTACAACAAGTTACTGTTCATTAAACTTTACTTAGGTTGCCTTTAAATCCTGTAGTTACCAGGTCTTGAGTAGTTGCAGGCTTCTTTAATAAACACGTTCCTTCATATGTCTCTAGTGGAAGTGCTGCCTTGTTTTCAGCCTGATTCTCCTTTTGGATCTACCTAAAACGATCTAAAAACAGAGACTGCTGGCCTGAATGCTTATTTCTCAGTGATTCATTTCAAGGAGGAGTAGACAAGGCTGTGCCACCTTTTAATGTGCCCCTCTGGGTATAGGAAGTTGACAAAGGGACAAAAAAAGTTGCAGACGCATTACCCGGTGGGACGGAATTAAATGTAACCATCCTTGGTTTAGAACATTGCAATGGGAGCCTCAGCCTGTTATTTGGAGCCAGTACTAATCATTTTTAACTGAAAATGAAGTTTGAAGTTACAAAAAGGCAGCATGAATCGCAACGAGTCTTCCGAAGGATTCTGAACCACACTTCACATCTCAAACAAGCCAATACATCATTTAGGTATTCTTTTTTTTTTTCCCCCTTTTTTTTCCTTCATGAATCTCTCAGTTTTCAGGCAAAGAAAAGTACATTTTAAATGTATTTAAAACTTTGGAAGTTTTTTGCTGCATTTCCTCTAGGACAGTCTCATTATTTTTTAGTTGTTTTTGGAGTTCTTCTATTTTAACTTCATTTGCTGCAGACTTGGCTTCAGCATGGTCAAGGCGAGCAACTATTTGTTCCAGTGTAGATCCAAATTTAGTCATTTGTTCTGAAAAGTTTTGGATGGTAGATTGTATGGGCATTAAAGCAGTTTTCAGTTCATCCATAAAGTAGGCCCCTTCAGGCTTATTTTTGACAGTGGATTTTGTTGTTGTCTCCTGTTGTTTTTGAGTTCGCTGTCTTTTGGTTAAAGTTTATTTTTCAGGTGAAAATAATTGTGATAGCTCAGTTTTAGTTGTTTGTGAATCCATTTGGTCTTGGTCGTTAGGCATCTTCAGGCAATTTATTTAAGCAGTAAGTTCTTGAGAGCAAGTTGTGGTACTGTGCTGAGTTAAGTATAAGGCCTCAATCTGCCATGCGGATAACTGTGACAGAGTTAAAGATTTAAAATATAGAGATTGTACACTGTAGAAGTAAGACATTTTCCCAACTGCTTAATCTAGATGCTTGGCTGAGTAAATTGCTGTCTGTTCTGGGGGAGAATCAGCGATTAATAAGTCTTGATTATGAAGATTCAAATTGATGTATGTGGAGCTATAGGGAGAGAGTGTTCAGAGGCTGACCACCATCTTGGTTCTCTGTGCATGTGCCTCATTATGACATTCTTTGGTAGGTATGTGAATTTATCATGGGTATCATCATTCATGGGTCCAGTGCATAGCCATCATCCCCCAGTAGATGGCCATAGGGGATGTCCCCCCTGCCAAACATCTGGTATAGCTGTGATGCATGCTAGATATGGGAGTTGTGATAACTGCCAGGGCTGCCAGCACACACATTCATGATAATGCCCTGGGTATTGCACACAACCTGGCAGTGGATGGAATGATACCCCTTGCGGTTGATGTAGACTCAACCCTCCTCACCGGGTAGTGCTTTGATGTGGACATGAGTGCAAGTCTATGGCACCCAATACCTCTGGCTAATGTGATACATGGTAAAGTAGATGCATACTGCTGGTCCTCTACTCATGGGTGCTAGGTAAATAAATGTGCTTACTGGCATGTGTTTGCATGGCATCCAGGAACTGGTGGAGTACCCTGGATGTTGATGCCTGGGAGACCCCCATCATTTCCCCAGTTGGTCTTTGAAAAGTACCTGTAGTTAGTATCCTAAGGGCTACACATACCTTTGCTTCCACTGGGATGGGTTCCCCTCTGTTGGCTCTGGGTCTGAGTTGAGGGTGGCAGAGCTTGGTGAATTCTTGTAATATGTCCCTGTCCACCATGTAGCACTGTACAATCTCCAGCTCATGTAGCTCCTGGAAGGTTACCTTGGGCCTGAACACTCTTCTCCTTCTCAGTCTAGGCCTATTGTCAACACCAGCATCAGCACTGACCTTTGCATCTGACACATAAAGATGTAGCAGAACTGCAGCAGCCCCTAGCATTCTCTCAGTTAAAATTCCCAAGTCTGTACTCCAATGGTGCAGAGTATGGGGGGAAAATCAGATTGTAGGGTGTATGCATACTTCATAGTGCTCTGCTGCAGATGCAGCCTGTGTGATTGGCTAACTATGATGCATTCCACCTGCCAAGCACATCATTGAGGGGTTGGAATGGCCTAGTGTAGGTGGATCAGTTGTCATTAGTAATTTATATATGATTGGCTTTCTCAGTCAATTTCTTTTTTTTTTCTTCTTTTTTTTGACAGCCTTCCTTACTAAGCACTGTGGCACTGCCCGCAAACTCGTGCCACAGGTATAAACAAAGCTCAGCAGTTAGTAGACACACCCGCATGCACGAGCATGCTGAGTATAGCTCAAACCAGCTTAAACACACACCCCGAGGCTAAACAAAGCTTAGCAAGCAATGGACACACACCCCTGCTCAGCTCAGCTCAGGGGTGCACAAACAGATGCCGCCGAGCTCTAGTGTGCTTAAAGGTATTGAGAAACACTCTCTTTTCATGTCAGCTACCTCTTCTGTAGGCACCAACATGGTTTTGGGGCTACATGGGTTTCAACTGCGGCCACAGATACCCAGATTTGCTATTCAGTAACCCCTGCTCATTTGCATACAGATCTGTGCACACAACCTGGATACTACACTATTCCAGAACCTGCCTCCTTAGCAACCACAGACATATACCCTTTCTACGTACTCCATGGCAGGCCCTATAATGCATTATTGTCACATATTTAATTTTTTTCCCTTTTTAAGTGTTTAAATATAATTTTTTTCATAACAGCATGTTTGTGTACTGCTGCACACCGTGGAAACATGATATAGGTATTAAAAAAAATATTTTATATATTTTGTCATTACATTTTGGACACACAGTTTTGCACATTTCTGTGTCTGCTTTGCTATTTCTGACCTTCTCACAGGGCTTTTACAGCCCCTATTCACTTTTTCATTTCATACATGGAAATTTTCCATGTACACTTCTGACACCAAAACAGGATCTGCATACTTGCCTATCTGCTTGCAAAATCGCTTTACACCCTCATCTGCATGCAATTCACCTGCTTATGAGGTGATTTGCATGCCACGGACACTTCTGTGTTGGCATGCTCTTGCACGCCCCTCATCTCTGTTTACTGGATTGCACAACTGCTTACTTCCGTGTATGCTCCATGCCACTATGCCTACACGGAAAATTAATGTGTAGGCTTTATTGAATTCCCCCTAAAATGACAAGTAGCAGTGGATACAAAATGATGAAGGAAGTACAATTGCCAATAATGTATAGTTATGTGGATGATATTGTATTAATTGCTAAAAATAAAGTATGGATGGAAGAAGTAAATGAAAAATTAAGTATAAATAAATAGAAAAGTAAAGGATTTAGTTTTGAACGTATGATAGGAGGTATTGAGTTCAATGAAAACTATATAGATATATTAAGAATAATATTTGGAAGGAATGAATACAGGCAACAATAATGGGATAATGTACTCAAAGAAGTGAAGGATATGACTATTTTTTGGAAATCATAGATTTTCATATAGAAAAAAAGCACATTTGTTGAACACCATGGTAAAAGGAAAAATTGCTTATGTTCCTAACATCAATATGATTCCTAGTAAGTATGAAAAGGAACTAATGATGAATATATGTTCTTTTATATGGGGCTCTAGACTGAATCCAGTTAAGAGAGGGAGTCTGTATATGAAAGAAGAGCAAGGAGGTTTAGGTTTAATAAACCCAATAGTACATGCAGCATCTTTAATTTTATATAAGGTATTAATAGGAATTATGAAGGAAAATAAAAACTTGATATAAATGATACTATATCATAAATACAAAGAATTGTGGGAATCAATGGAAGTTAAGCAAAGAAGTGAAAGCATTATGAATGAAGAAATGAGAGTACCAAAACTAAATTGTATTATGGAAAATAAAAAATAATATATGTGAGAAAAATAGAAAGGAATGGGACTTAAATGTCATGAAAGCATTTTAATTGCATTGATCTATGGAAAGATTTAGAAATAGGTAAGAAAAAAGCCATAATGACATGATATAATAACTATAAAAAGAATAAAGTGTAATGATTTTTTTATGAAGATTGTCTATTAGAAAATTGCCGGTTAAGGCAAATATGCTATACAAGAAAAAGCAAGATAGAATATGCAATAATGTGTAGAGTTTGAAACTACTGAGCATTTGTTTTTGAAATGTGAAAGAGTTCATTTGTGGAAGGAAATGTGTAAACATAATAGGGTGAAACGTTTGTTAAAATTTGAGCAAATAAATATGGACGTAATAGAACATGGTTATTATGGTGCACAAAAACAGGAAGAAGTGAAGAAAAAGGACAGAGTAATATTTTATGTTTCATTGACTATATGGAACGAGAGACTAAATGAAATTAAATACAATGGAAAATAGACTTTGACAAAGATTCTGGAGAAAATAGAAATTAGGATCTGAATACATGAGTGGGACAATGTATAACTCTTTGTAACTTGACTACTGATGCATGCAAAAACATGCACGTTTTGTAAATCTGACTTCAGATGCATTGTTCATTGAATTTCATTCTATGTGGAGCTTTTCTCCTTGGGCCTCTGCTGAAAATGGACCCAGTCAGACTTTCCCAGTAAACAAATGTAAAATAAAATAAATAAATAAATAAAATAATGTTTTTGGTTGTAGATAAAAGAGTGGGGGAGAAATGCTTAAAGTTTATAATGTATGGAGATTTGTAAACAGATTTAAATAATCTAAATAATGTAAATATGTAAATATGTAAATAATATGTAATGTATATATCACCAAAAAAACATACTCTTTTAGATAGGTGCCATGGGATCTTTTACATCCAACTGAGCTATTGATGGGGCCTCAGTTTAACATCTCATCAGAAGGGCATAGCACTCAGGAGTGCAACCCTTATGTTGCACTTGAGTGTCAGTAATTAATCTAATGTGTGTGGGAATAGAACCCACATCCTTTTGCACAAAAGACAAATGTGCTACCTGTTGTGTCACTGACACTGTTAGGGTATGTAATATATGTAAGATCCCTGTAGAGTGAGATTGTGCTGAAAAGCTATACCCCAGGCTACTATGGCTAATCTTTCCAAAGGGTAAGTTCTGGTTCCCCTTGTGTGTTTATGTACAACATCACTGAGGTGCTGTCTGTAAACATTTGTAGAGGTCCCAGGGACCTGATTGAGAGAGTTGAGAGCATTTATAAGTACCAACATCACTTTTATGTTTATTTCTTTTGGTTTCTCTTTTCCAGAGGAAGTCAAGGAAAAATATGATAGTCTAAGGAACCAGAAATGACCACAGCAGTGTCAGCCAACTGTGCCTGTGACACTTTAGCAGCCTGCTGTGGTAGCAAAGGCTGTTTAGTAATTTTCTTCTTTTTGTGGCTGGAAGAAGGAAGAACAGAGGGACCTGTAGGTTGCTCCATGGTGAAGACAAAAAGATGCTCAGTTCTTGGGGAAGATGGCAGTGAAACAGGTAAGTAGTAAAAGGTAACTTTGCCCCCCCCCCAAAAAAAACACAGTAAAAAAGCAACTTAAACACTTACCTCAGCCTCCAAAAGTAAAAATAACACATTTTCCCAGAGAAAAAGTAGTTATAACTTAGTTTAAGCTACTATTTGACACAAAAGTAAAAAGTAACTGTTTTTTAAAACGTATTGTCACATGGCAGTCAAGAAAACCCCTATTGCTTTAGCTTATAAAAAATATTTTCACTGACAAATTCAGTTTCTGTCATGCAAAGTAGATGTTTAATGTTTTTCCTACAAAAGAGATTTTATAAGCCTAGCAATGGAAAGTGTTAGCCAACCGTCAGTCCTCGAAAGTCCACAAGAAAACTGCTCTTCGACAGCAAGAAAGTCTAAAGGTCTTGCAACCAAGCATATCCTTTTAGCTAGCTGAGCTTGAGCTGACTCACAGCTTGGGAACATGGACAGAGCACTGAAGATTTGAAAGCTGTCCAGCTGTTATGTCCTTAGCGGGATATAACCCCATATAGCTAAGGTCAGTGCAGCAGTGATCCAAATGATGAACATAAAAAGTAAAATATAATGCAAATCAGAAATATCAATATAAAGAAGGTAGTTAAAATGTGTGAGGGAGAGATGGGTGAAGGCTGCCAGCCTAGTCAAATAGAATTTGATATATAATCTGGCATTTGTAAATAAATGTAAAATACAGGCATGTTTCTTCGGTGTAAAAGAATACTGTGAAATGTGGAACTGCAAAATATGTGACAACATTGCACTCTACTGGCCCAGTGAAGCATGTTGTGACCCTTTCATATTAGAATTTGGCTCCAGTGCGTCTGGATGAAGGTTTCATGCGCATTGCTTTAAGGCTAAAGTTTATGACCAGAATTTACATATGGAAGGTGCTTTATTACTCTGGTTTCTGCTAGAATGTATATGTGAAATGCCTTGTTTTGTTGTAAGTTTCTGAGCAGGTGTTAGATTGCTAATTAATGCAGTTTGTGGCCTGAGAACTCAGACCAGGTGTTAAGATAACGCAATATGAATACTGGGAAAAAGTAAGTGTCAAAAATTATGTCATTTGGGAGAGCCTTAGAGACATGTTTGTCAGTAATGTTTAAATACTATTTCTCACAAGAGACTGGGCTCATATGTAAGTTTCTAGCACTGTGATTTCTTGTAGGAATAGTTAAAGCTAGTAAAGATTAATTAGGTATTTTTCTTTGAAATCAGACAGGTCCTACTGTATTATTTTAAGTTTCTGTGTGATCTCTGAACTCTTAGATATCTCTGTGGTGTAGTAGTCTTGTCTTGTGTTTTAATTATTTATTATTAAATATTTTTTAAATCCTCTACCTGTGGCTGGTTTGTGAAGAGATAAGCTCTAGAGTACATTGCATATTTATAGAGGTTATTGTAATAGGCCACGCTAAAGTAAGCCTTGACTGTTAGTCATACTACCATTGGATTATAATATTGCACAGTAATAATTGGACACCCTTTTAAGGGCCTTTTAGTAGCTGATATTATTAGCTGGGTGGTGGCAGTAATTACTACTGTATGGTCGGGGTAAATGGGCACAGCTGGAGAATCTGTGTCAGCCTTTCCCAGGAGTGTCTATGAAGTTGTATAAATACTTATCTCAAAGTGTGTGTGTGTTGTGTCAGCTACTTGACAGGGACACGAAGCACTGGTTGGACAGAGAAGGTATTGGACTTTCTAGTTTGCCCAGCTAGGCTGAGACCTGGACCCTATAGCTGTGCCAGTGGGGAGTCTTATTGGGGACCTGGTGAGCAAAGGAGCAACCAGTCCCAGACTGACTGTGATCTCTGTGTGCTCTTAAGGGAAATTGTACTTTATTGTGTGTATTAGTTATCCTTTTCTCTTCTATGAGACAACCTCCCTGGTGTTAGTGGTGAGGATTGAGGTTCCTTGATTGCTGGGCCAGGGCACGGTCATCACAAGTGTTTGGTAGTGGTGGGATCTACTTCACATACTAATTGGCTTGTAGTGGTGTGGGTAGAGCAAATTCCTGTAGCTTATGTACAGTAATCTCTAAAAGTGTTTTGTACTCTAAAACAGCTATGCAGTGTTTACTCAGAGTTCAGATCGCAATTGTTTTATTTCTTTTGTTAGGTTAGTGTTAGTCACCGTGAGCAGGCAGCATGTCAGCAGAGGAGTATGGAAAGCTGACAAGGAGCCAGCTGGTGGAGATGTGCCAGGCTAGGGGGCAGGTGCATGGAAACCTGACTAATGCAGACCTGATTCCAGCCTTGGTTACAGCTGCATCAGAAAACAGTAGCCTGGAGGACAGTCAGACTGACAGTGGAGATACAATATCCTCGGAGAATGGACAGCTCAACCATTCTGCAGTGGACTTAAAACTCCAGCTGGAGAGACTTGAGTTGGAGGCCAGGCGTACGGAACTAGAAGCAGCTGAGAGAGTGAGGAGCCTAGAAGCTGAAGAACAGGAACGGCAGAGAAAGCATGAGTGGGAAATGCTGGCTCTTCGCCAGAGTCATGGAGGTAATGGGGAAGGGAGTAACCAGACCCCAGAAGCACAAAAGGTCAGAAAATGTCTTCCACAGTTTAAAGAGGGGGATAATTGTGATAGCTTCATTTATATGTTTGAGTGGGTATGTAAACAGTATGAAGTTGACCAAGGGCTCTGATATGGTTCCTGACCCCCGTACTCCATGATAAAGCTGTAACTTCTTTAGCAAAAATGGATGATACTGACTGTTTTCATTATACTGCTGTAAAAAGACACTTGGAATGTTTTAAGCCAACACCTGAAATATATAGGAAAAAGTTTTGTGAGCATAGACGCAAGGCAGAAGAAAATGTATGTGAATATGTTGCTGAACTGAGCACTTATTTTCATAGCTGGGTGAGTGGATGTCAGGTCACTTTTGAAGGGCTGGCAGAACTTTTGGTAAGGGAACAAGCCCTTAGCACATTGCCTGAGGACATGAGGATCTGGTTAGCTGATAGACAGTGTGTTACTTGAGAGGAGTTGGGGAGGAAGGGAGACCTATACCTAGCAAGCAGGGCAGCCCTGCACAGGAAAGGGAACCCAGTACTGCTCATGGGACTAAATGAACCCATGGTGGGCAGCACAGACTGCCCCAACAGAATACGCCAGTAGCAGGGGAAGCCACTAGTCCAGGTATATGTCCAGGAGCTAGGGTTAAATGTTTTGAATGCAACCAGTGGGGCCATGTGGCATACAGGTGTCCATGGAGGCAAGGTGGGGAACCAAAGGTGAGGGGGCCAGTAAGTGGGAAAGACAAAATGCCAGTAATAGGTTGTCTTGAGACAACAGGGGTATGGAGCTACCATCCTACAGATGTCCTGAGAGGGAAGGATTTGGATGAGGCAGTATTATGTACTTATGCAGTTACATGCAGTAAGGCTAGAAGACAAGCATGTGGGTTTGGTAGCCTGGGGGAGACCCAGACAGACTGCATACTTGTAGCCAGGACTGCTGAAATGGTTACTTCATGGAGTGAGCTATGCTGTAGCAGTGAGACTGAATGTGAGCCACAGCTGTTTGTGGGTATTGATGTTTCCTTGGACAGGGTAACTGCAAAGGTAGAGGTGAGCAGTAGTAGTACCCAGGCTGACAGTGAGGCACTGCTGTCAGAGGATGCCAGACTTCCTGTGGAGGGAAGGGGAGTTAGGAAGGGTTACAAGGACAGACTTGAGACAGGCTCAGCTCTCAGACCCTACATTGCAAGGCCTGAGGCAGGTAGCTAGGGAGGCACCTGATTCTCAAGGGAAGAGGGAATCTGTATACTGGGACAAAGGGTTACTATACAGAGAGTAGACCCCTGAGGGAGGGCTAGAAGGTAAGAGAGTACAGCAGTTGGTAGTACCTAGAACTTACCATCTGGCACTTCTAGCCATAGCCCATGATATTCCCTTTGCAGGTCATATGGGCATAAAATGTACAAAGGCATATTATGCAAAGCTTCTATTGGCCTGGAATTTCCAGAGATGTAACAGGGTACTGCAGGACCTGTGAGCAGTGCCAAAAGGTAGGCAAGGCAGGAGACAAGGTGAGAGCTCCTTTGATACCTTTGCCTGTGACTGAGGAGCCATTTCAGAGGGTAGCTATGGATATTGTAGGTCCTCTGAGTACACCAAGTTCCACAGGGAAAAAGTATATCCTAGTGATTGTAGATTATGCTACACGATACCCTGAGGCAGTGGCTTTGTCCTCCATTGAGGCCGCGAAGGTGGCAAATACTTTGCTAGAGATTTACAGCAGGGTATTTTTCCCAAAGGAAATACTGTCTGACAGAGGTGTCAATTTTATGTCAGAGCTGCTGGCTTGTCTGTGTAAGTCTTGTGGGGTGAAGCTCATGAAGACCACCCCCTACCATCCCCAGACTAATGGTCTTGCTGAGAGGTTAAACTTTTCAATCAAGTCCATGCTACGGGCATTTGCAGATCAGTTTAAGAGGGAGTGGGACAAATATTTGCCCCATCTGTTTGCTCACAGACTGGTTCCCCAGGAATCCACAGGTTTTTCACCCTTTGAGTTGCTGTATGGGTATAGGGTGTGGAGACCTCTAGATTTAATTTGAGATGAGTGGGAAGGTGAGTGTGAGTCTCACAAGTAGTCTGTTGTGGCATATGTCCTGAATATCAGGACAAGGCTCAGGGAACACATGGGCTTGGCCCAGGAGAACCTGGCAGAAGCCCATCAACAGAAAAAGGTGTTGTATGACAGGAATGCTCGAGTTAGAGAGTATGCTGTAAGGCAGCAGGTGATGGTTCTTATTCCTGTCATACACAACAAGTTGCAATCAGCTTGGTAGGGACCCTACAAGGTGGTAAGAAAGGTAAGTGATGTTAACTACATGGTGGAAGTGCTAGGCAGATGGCAGGGGCACAAATTGTACCATGTTAACATGATGAAACCTTACCATGATAGGGAGGCCCATGTGCTGAGCATTTGCAGTGGATTGCAGGAGGAGTCTGAGAGAGATCTTGTGACTGATCTCCTCAGTGAGGCTTGGGCTGACACCTCGGTGGAAGGGGTAGCAGTGTCCCTGCAGCTATCTCCTATCCAGGTTCGAGAAATCTGAGCAGTGTTTCAGGCGTTTGGGGGCATGTTCACCAGGAAACCAGGGAGAACCCACCTTGTGCAGCCCCAGGTGGATACAGGAACCCAAAGGCATATCAGGCAGGCCCCTTATCGGGTGCCTGAGAGAGTCAGACTCTGAGGGAGGAGGTACAGGAGATGTTGGAACTAGGGGTGATTCAGGAGTCCAACAGTCCCTGGGCCTCCCCAGTGGTACTGGTGCCAAAGACAGATGGCAGCACCAGGTTCTGTGTGGATTACAGGAAATGAAATAGCCACACAGAGGCAGATGCTTACTCCATGCCTAGGACAGATGAGGCCATAGAGCAGCTGGGTGGGGGTAAGTATCTTACAACCATTGATCTTACCAAGGGTTACTGGCATGTGCCCTTGACTCCCAGTGCTAGAGAGAAGTCAGCATTTGTAACTCCTTTTGGCTTGTATGAGTTCACAAAGATGCCCTTTGGGATGAAGAATGCCCCAGCGACTTTCCAGATGTTGGTAGATCATATCTTAGCAGGAGCAGGAGGGTTTGCCCTTGCTTACATTTATGATATTGTTATCTACAGCCATTCCAGGCAAGAGCACTTTCAGCATGTCAGGAAGGTGCTGGGCAGACTACAGAGGGCAGGGTTGACCATTAAGCCAAGCAAATGTCAGGTGGGTATGGCAGAGGTCTCCTACCTAGGACATAGAGTGGAGAGTGGTAAGATAAGGAGAGAACCTGTCAAAGTGGAAGTTATTCAGGCATGGCATGCACCTGTTACCAAAAAGCATACAAAGGCATTCTTGGGGACAGCAGGGTACTACAGAAAGTTTGTTCCCAGTTATAGTACCATAGCTGCTCTCCTCACAGACCTGATAAGGAAGAAAAGGCCAGATAAGGTAGTGTGGACCCCAGCATGTGAGCAGGCATTTCAGAAGCTTAAGGAAGCTTTGGGAGGACCCCCTGTGTTAGCCAGTCCAGACTACAGCAAAGACTTTGTTGTGCAGGTGGATGCTTCAAACTATGGCGTGGGGGCTGTACTTATCCAGATTTCTTCAGAGGATGAAGAGCACCCAGTGGTTTATTACAGTCGTAGGCTACAACCAAGGGAGAAATGCTATGCAGCAGTAGAAAAGGAATGTCTAGCCACAGTGTGGGCACTACAAAAACTTCTGCCTTATCTACATGGAAGAAAATTCACGGTGATGACAGATCACAACCCCCTAACATGGTTAAACAGAGCCAGTCAGCAAAATGCCAAGTTGCTAAGTTGGAGTCTGGGGTTGCAAGCATATGATATGTCAGTGCAGCACCGCAGTGGGAGTAGCAATGCCAATTCAGATGGGCTCTCAAGACAGGGAATGGGGTGAGGTACACCCTGATAGATCTGACACTCTCAAGCGATGTTTCTCAAGAGGCACTTGAAAAACTTGCTTGACTTCCCCGGGGGGAAGAGATGTGATGACTGGGAAGAGATGGGTGAAGGCTGCCAGCCTAGTCAAATAGAATTTGATATATAGTTCTGACATTTGTAAATTAATGTAAAATACAGGCATGTTCTTGAGTATAAATGAATACTGTGAAATGTGGAACTGCAAAAATATGTGACAACATTGCACTCTACTGGCCCAATGAAGCATGTTGTAACCCCTTCATATTAGAATTCAGCTCCAGTGCGTCTGGATGAAGGTTTCATGCCCATTGTTTTAAGGCTAAAGTTTATGATCAGAATTTACATGTAGAAGGTGCTTTATTGCTCTGGTTTCTGCTAGAATGTATATGTGAAATGCCTTGTATTGTTGTAAGTTTCTGAGCAGGTGTTAGATTGCTAAATATGCAGTTTGTGGCCTGAAAACTCAGACCAGGTGTTAAGATGATGCAATATGAATACCGGGAAAACCTAAGTGTCAAAAATGATGTAATTTGGGAGGGCCTTAGAGACATGTTTGTTAGTAATGTTTAAATACTATTTTCCACAAGAGACTGGGAGCATTTTGATCTTGGATATCTAACTCAGCACTTTGCCTAAGCTCACATGTAAGTTTCTAGCACTGTGATTTCTTTTAGGAATAGTTAAAGCTAGTAAAGATTAATTAGGTATTTTTCTTTAAAATCAGACCTGTCCTACTGTATAATTTTAAGTTTCTGTGTGATCTCTGAACTCTTAGATATCTCTGTGTTGTAGTAGTTTTGTCTTGTGTTTTATTTATTATTAAATATTTTTAAAACCTTCTACCTGTGGTTGGTTTGTGTAGAGATAAGCTCTAGAGTGCATTGCATATTTATAGAGGTTATTGTAACAGGCCACTCTAAAGTAAGCCTTGACTGTTAGTCATACTACCATTGGATTACAATATTGCACAGTAATAACTGGACACCCTTTTAAGGGCCTTTTAGCAGCTGATATTATTAGCTGGTTGATGGCAGTAATTACTACCGTATGGTCGGGTTAAAGGGGCACAGCTGGAGAATCTGTGTCAGCCTTTCCCAGGAGTGTCTGTGAAGTTGTATAAATACTTATCTCAAAGTGTGTGTGTGCTGTGTCAGCTACTTAGCAGGGACACGAAGCACTGGTTGGACAGAGAAGGTACTGGAGGTTCTAGCTTGCCCAGCTAGGCTGAGACCTGGACCCTATAGCTATGCCAGTGGGGAGTCTTATTGTGGACCTGGTAAGCAAAGGAGCAACCAGCCCCAGAATGACTGTGATCTCTGTATGCACTTAAGGGAAATTGTGCTTTACTGTATTAGTTATCCTTTTCTCTTCTATGAGATGACCTCCCTGGTGTTAGTGGTGAGGATTGAGGCTCCTTGATTGCTGGGCCAGGGCACTGTCATCACAAAATGAATAAACTAAAGTATTATATAAAGAGATCAGATATAAGTGAATTTGTAGAGGTAGATTTCCATGTGCTTAGGAAGTGTAATAGATAATGCCATAGTTGAAGAGGGTCTATATTATGTAATCAAAGAATATATTCTTTGAGCACATAATAATCGACACATATACAGTGAACACTGTAAACCGTGAATGGCCACATCCTCAAATTTTTTCCTTGGTAAAAATTAACTTGGCCATTATTGGGAATCACCCTTTTCTTCAATGTAGAGCATTCTCAGAGTTGATATATTTAGTTAGGGGGGTGTGGGGGTGAAGCACCCCACTTGATTAGTGTTTTAAAGTTTGTTTTTTATTTTACGGCCACTTGAATTTTTGTCCTGAGGAAAAAATTTGAAGACATTGCCATTCGCAATTTACAGCATTTGCTGTATATGTGTCAATTATTATGTGTTCAAAGAAGAGATTTTTCTATCACATTAAAGAATCCTGATTATTAGTGTGTAATTATAAGGTGGATAGATACAGAAGATTAGAAGAAAATGGATGAGTGAGTGAGTAGTATGATCATACAGAAAAGAGAATGTAGCAGATGAGAGAACAGCAGTCATGTGATAGAGTGGGAATTAAAGTGTTTTGCTATATATTGGAGTAATAGTGACAGAGGGCCTGGGTTGCTATGTGAAAGGAAAATTGAGAATAACTTTGTCAATATAAATGAGCTATTTTATTGCATTTGTCTCAAGGGATAAAATTACTTTGAGTAGACTGTTATAGAATATACGTGTTTAGGTTTAGCCATGGGATAGGTGGGCACAGATCCATGTGTGTGCTAGACATTTTTTAGTTCTGATTTAAAATAAATTTGGGCTTTAATTTGTCTAAGTGGATGTGGAATATTGTTCCAATTTTTAGATATGCAATTAGAGTAGTGTGTCACCAGCTATGTTTTTGGGTTTTAACATGGTTAGAAATTATTTTCGTGTAGAAAGTAGAAGCCATTCTTGGGCATAGGGCTAGATGATTTGTGCTAGATTTGGCCATTTGTATGTAGAAATAATGAACTTGTAAAATTTTAGTAGCTGTGTGTTTGTGAGTATACGAGGCAGTTCTAACCAGTTTATTTTCTCAACTTTAATTCAGTATTGAGCTCTGTATGGATGATATGCAACAAATTTGGCAACCCTGTTATAGAACTGCTTTTGCTACAAGAAATAAAGATGGTGAGTACTGGAGAGGCATAGAGAACAGATGGAAGCAAGGAGGCTGTTGCAATATTTTTTTCCCAATTGAATCAGTAATTTAAGGTTTTATCCTGCATAGTGACCCTAGTTTTTGATGATTTGTTTTTTGGGGGGGGGGGGTTACTTAAAGGATGTGGCAATCAAATTTCAGGCACTCATTAATGATGATACCTTGGAATTTCAAAGGGAGACTCACTTGATTTTGGTGTTGTTCTTTGAGGTTTCCAAGAAGAGTTTATTTTGGGCAGAGATTCGTTTTGGGGTGAATCACATTAATTTTTGTTTGGGGGTGGTGGTTTTGGAGTTTTGCATCAACTAGCTAGATTCAGATGGCTGTAAAGGATTGTTGAACTAGCTCTTGGTGTGAGGATAAGGGTTTGGTTAAGCAAATAAGGGGATAATCACTGGCATATTGTACAAGAGGTATGACTGAAGGCAGTATGTAGGCTGTTAATGAACAGATTATATAGCCAGATGCCTAGTATAGGTCCTTAAGGAACACCCAGGGAGATAGGTAAGAAGGAAAAGTATTCTTGTTGACATTTGATGGGCTCTAATCTATCAGAAAGCTTTGGAGCCAGTGCAGTGAGGACTGAGTTAGGTCTAATGATGAAAGTTAATGCAGACGTTTATGGTAGCAGACAGTTTTGAAAGCTTTGGATAAATTGAGAAAGACAGTGGATACAAGATTACCTGTGTTTCTGTTTTGGTTTACTGTTTTGGTGAAACTCAGTAGAATAGTATTGGTGCTATGGTTGGCATGGAAATTATACTGTGTAGAATAAAACAGATTATCATCAGTACAAATTTTAGAAGTTGTGAACAGATACATTGTTCTAGTATTTTATTTAGAGGTAATACTGCTTTGGGTCTATAGTTTGAGAAGTTGTGAATGGCCCACCTTTTCCACGGGGTATGATGGATGAATTTTGCATACTTCCAGAGTTCTGTGACATAATTCTCTTTGAGGGAGTAGTTTAATGTGTATTGAGACTGTACAGAGACTGAATATGCAAGCATATCAACAGTAAGCTTAATATATTCACAGGCAGTTGGTCAGTTGCCATTGTAGCAGGTTTTAGGTTGCATGCTTCCTTTTTGATTACTGAAGTAAACATGGTGTGAAGGCTGTTAGTTGGAGCTGGAGTTTGGAGAATAGTATTTTCATTGTTTTTAAGAAGACAGAGTACTATTTGGATTAATGCAGGTTAAACTGAGTGTCTATAGTCTTATTTTGTTAAGGAATGGATAGAGTGGGACAGATGGCTCTACCAGGATTTTAGAAGACTGTTGAAGACCAAAAGAGCTTTGGGTTTGTCTTATGTCAGTCTCATCCAATGGAAGACTTTTAAGTATATTCAAGTTGCAAATATTAACTAAATTTTCAGTATGAAAACTGGACAGATGTCTGATATTATCACAGTGGTGTTCATCAGGACTTTTTCTGATGTCTGATTGCAAAAAATAGTGAGGTGATTGCTTAAGGCTTCAAGGCTTCAAGTAGAGTGTTGAACTGTCATCAGTTCAACATGAATGGAGATATATTTCCCTGACAATGTGCTAAAAATTTAAGACATTGTCTTCTAGTAGAAAAAAACATGTTTTCTATGGTTGTCACCCACCCAGGAAAAAATTCTTTGAGAGGGGGTGAGACAGGACTTTTGTAGGTTCATATTGAAGCCCAGGTGTGCTAGAATGGTCAATACCTTGTATAATGATTCTAAACACTTGGAACCATCATCAAGCCATCTAAATAAGAGAAAATGTTGACTCCCTTGGTCCTGCAATAAGCAACCACTGGAGCCAGGCACTTTGTAGGTTGCCCAACAGGTAATGCAGAAAACAGATAATGTGGACCAGACACAGGAAATATCAGATATGTCCTGAAAATGGGAGCACTAGGAATGTGATGATAAGTATATTTCAGATCTTAAGCCACCATGAAACACTGGTCAGAAAGAAGGGATAAGGCTGTCTGCAGGGTGACATTTGGATACTTTCAGAGAGGTATTTATATAAGACAAATCTAACACTGGTTTCCATGACATTTCCATTTTGGGTACCAAAAAAATCTGGTGTAAAACCCCTTTCCTTTTCCTTTTTCATTTTTTTTTTATTTTTCAAATACATTTGAATGGAATACATAGTATTTATACATAACATCTTAAATAACTATGTACACTATTTACATTAGCCTGATACTATAACAGATCTTAGTGTATATATTTACTTTATAAGTATGTCCAATCCATTATCAGAGTGTCTGATCAATTATTGTGTAGTGTCATTCAATGATAAAAATTTTTCCCAAGGGCTGTTGATACACGGCTTTGGATAAAATCTTAGTTCTTTAATTTTACTTTCCAATAATGCTGTGGTCTTCAGTAGGCTGTAGAAGTCTTCCAAAGTGGGTATTGTGTTTGTATTCCATCTTCCTGTTATACACTTCCTTGAAATTGCAAGTATAGTCCATACTAGATACATGTTTGACCTATTCAAATGAGGACCTTCATTCACATTTAATAATACAAGAGCTTTAGTTAAATAAAATGATTCATTAAATAAAGCTTGTAGAAAGTTATTAATACCATTCCAAAATTACTTAATTTTAACACAATCAAAGAAAATGTGATTCCAATCTGCATTCTGTACTTGCTCACATCTCCAACATATTCCTTTTATGGAAGAACTAATTTTATTGATTCTATCTGGGGTTAAGAATGCTCTGTGCAAGCATTTCCAATTAAAAACTTTCCAGTATTGTATAATGGATGTATATTTTATTGATAATAAGATATTTGTTTTAATATCTTCAGTTAACCGTATTGAGTGTCCTTTTGTTATATATTTCCAATATGACGTTTTGGGTGTTGTTTTATAGTTTATTAATATTTTGTAAAATTTTGTAATACTGTTTCCCATGTCAAAGTCATTATATATGATTTCATATATGTATTTCGTAAATTTAGGTATTTCTTTAAATTAAGAATTGTTAATTATTCTACTTAAATCTTGCAAATATGACAGAATACTCTGTAAAGTTAGCCAGTCCTGTTGTGAAATTTTGTATGTTGTTTTTATTACTTGCATATCTAAAACTTTTAGTTTTTTGGTACATTGGAGCCAACAAACAAATTGTTTCTGTTCAAACTAATTAATAATTTCTCTATATATTTTATGTGGAAAGTTCTTTGTGACTATAAATGGTGTTAAAAGATCAAACCAGATTTTTAAATCTATATTTGCATTAATAATTTTCCTAAATGAGTCAATGTAATAATTAATCATACGAGTTTTAGTGGGTTTAGTTATGTTATATTGCATACTAATACATATGTGCCATGGCAAATTGTTTTTATCTGTTATTTGAAAATTTTTTTGCAAATCAAATTCATTTATTGATATTACAGTTAGTAATTCCTTCGAATTTGCAGAGAAATTTGGAATTATCCAATCTGAGATTGTTTTAGATATTGATGCTTTCATATATGTTTCTATATCAGGAAAGTTTAATCCTCCCTGTTTCCATGGTCTGATATGATGTATTAAAGCTATTATGGTTTTTTGGGAAATCATAAAAATTTTTTTAGGCATGAATTTGTTTCTTTAAGTATATTCCTTTCTGGTAACAGTTGTATTGCCAAGGCTATATATAGGATCTTGGGCAGTAAAAACATTTTTATCATCTGTAGTCTATCTTCAAATGTTAATATTATTTTGTTCCATTTATCCATATAGATGTTAATTGTATTGATGATATTATTGTAGTTTTTTTAGACTAATTCATTATTATCCTTGCATAACTCAATTCCTAGATATTTTAAGGTAGATTCTTGTTTCCCTATGATGTGATCCCCCTTAGTCTGCAGTTCTTTTTTTATTTAAAAATAAAAATTTTGATTTTGATTTATTGAAACCTGAGTCCTGAAGTCATGTGAAATTTGTCAATTAATATATCTAATTCTCTGATTGTCTCTTTTGTATTAGATACTGTTAGTAATATGTTATCAGCGAATAGCATTACTTTAGAACTGCATTGTTCATAAACATCTATTCCTTTGATTTTTATATTGTTACAAATTGAATCTGCCAATATTTCAATAGCCAGAGGAAATAGAATCAGTGACATGGGATATCCTTGTTTAGTGTCTTTTGTTACATGTATATATTCAGAGGTAAAAGGACCTAACTTCACATACGCTAATTTATTTGTGTATATATATTCTTTAGGAGATGAACAAAGGATGCAGGAAATTCAAATAGCATTAGGATTTTGAATTAATAGTCCCAATTTAGGCAATCAAAGGCTTTCTCTATATCTAAGCTAATTATGAGTGTTTCTTTATTTTCTTTATTAACATAATCTATAACAGAAATTATTATTTTAATGTTCTCATGTGTGTGTCTATGATGTATAAATCGTTTGATCATTATTTATTGTTTTGGATAGTGGTATTTTCATTCTGTTAGTTAATATTGTCATACATATCTTATAGTCATTATTTCATAATGATATAGGTCTATATGAGGTACAGAGGTTTGGGGATTTGTTTTCCTTTAGGATTGGTGTGATTAAAGAATATCTCCAAGAGGATGGTATTAAAGCTTGTGACTGAATTTCTAGTAGAGTTTTATGGAAGAGGGATAGTTTCTTTGAAGGAAAAAGTTTATATATTTCCATAATTATGCCATCTATACCTGGAGCTTTATTATTTTACCTTCTTTTATTTTATCTGTAATTTCTTTGTAGGATATGGGTGCTTGCAGATCTAGTTTTAAATTTTCTGGTATCTTTTTTTATTAGAACATTTTTCATCTAGATTTAATTGATCAATATGTATATTTCTTTTTGGAAATGTTCCATATAGTGATTTTCAAAGGCATCATGAATGTCTCCTATATCCTATATATTTTTCCCTTTCTTTTCATGGAGGATACATTTAATGGTATTAGCTTTTGATTGCATTTTGATTCTTGTGGATAAATTATGTAGATATTTGGGAAAATCAGCCAAGGTATTAATTTTTAGTTTTTCTAAAGCTAAACTAGTTTTATGTGTTAGAATGTTAGAATGTCATTGTATTTATTGTTTAATACTTCTTTCTTTTTCATCTCCAAATGATTTTGATTTTTTTCAGCTTTTACTGACAAAAATTTGGACTGTAGAATGAATAATTCAGAATCCCATTCTCTGATGTTTTTATACCAAGTTAGGGTTTTGCCATATATGTAAGCTTTTAACGAGTTCCATATCATTATTTTATTCTGTGGTGTAATTAATATCTAAGAAGAACTGTAATTCATTTAATAACCAAGGTTTGAACTATTTAATTGTAGTTATATATGCTGGACTTCTGGAGTTAAAGATTAATGGTTTGCACCCATTTTGAAGTTTTAGTATCAATGAATTGTGGTCAGAAAAGGGGCAGGGAGTGATTGAGAAATGAATGATTTTAGAGTGTAAGTCATGGGCAGCAAATATTTTATCTATTCTTGTTTGGGTACCAAATATGTAATCTTGATGGGAAAACAACAAAGATTTATCTTCTTTAAATGTGAAAGTATCTACAAGATGAAATGATTCTTCCCACTTGTTTAAAGCTTTTGATACAGCAGATGTATGCAGCGGCCTTTTATTTGTAGTTTCAGAACTATCAAATATACAGTAAAAATCTCCTCCTAATGTTAAGTTGCTTTTATAATTATTGGGAATGAAATCTAAGTGATTCTTAACATTTCCTGTTCCAGTACCTGGGAACCAGTATAGATTGACTAGGGTCCATATTCTGTTATATTTAACTATCACTAATGCCATAAGGCCTTCTTTATTTTCATACTTATAAATGATTTCTGGGTTAATCACATTTGTTTTCCATAAAATTGTTACCCTTTTTTTCTTTGTCTTATAAGTGGATTGTGCCAATATCATATATTCCTTAGGATTCCATTTGTAATTGTCATTTGTTTTGAAATGAGTTTCTTGAAGGAAGACAATGTGCGCTTTGTTCAATTTTAAATATTTCAGTATATTTGATCTTTTGCTAGGATTGTTTAAGCCATTGATATTTAAAGATAATAAAGTTAAATCCATTGTAGGTTATTTAGACTATGTATTTTTTGTTTTATTGTGACTATTAAACATTTTCCTCTGATAACTATTATGTATATGTTTGAGCTTTTAAAGGAAATTATCAGTTTTATACTTTGAGTGTTTACCAATAAAGTAATGTCTTGGTCAGGCATACTAAAAATGTTTTTGTGAAATAAATTTAAATTAATAAATGTTAACAAAACTAAGATCTGCACTAGCCATGGAATGAAAATCATTCCTAATCTGATGGATAAACCTAAGTCCATCAGATTATCACTCATACCTTGACAATCCAGAACATCTGAGCTCAATAAATTGAAATATCATAAGGAGAATATTTGTAATAGGACTAAGCAATATTTATATTATTTTGAACAGATATAGTACTATTGTAGATTAGACAGAATTCTAATACAGTATAAATGTCTACTTATTGTATAAGCAGTTAATATTTACAAGAAAGATAGATGACAAGCAATTCAATCATAGTAAAGTAGGTTGTATCATATATAAAACCTCAGTAAAAGATTACAGCACACAGTTATTTAACATATTCATCCTTACTGAAGTTTTTCAAAACTTATTACTTAATATAAATAGATGGTAATAATATTTATACCTAATGTATATAATACAATGTATTTTACTGGATATATCAAAAGTTATATTTCATTGTTTGCCAGCATTTAAGTAAGAGATGAAATCAGCAACATACAACAGCTGCCAGACACAGTTGCAACCACACACACCATGTCAGGCTTAATCAAACAGCACTCGAGGCTATGATACCTGCCATAATTGATATTAACTATGTTTAGATAGAATAATAATGACATTTGTACTAGCTGCCAGACACAGCTGCATCCACGCACATTATATCAAGATTGATCAAACAGCACTCAAAGATATGATACTTGCCATAATTGATATTAACTATGTTTAGATAGAATAATAATGACATTTGTACTAGCTGCCAGACACAGCTGCATCCATGCACACCATATCAGGATTGATCAAACAGCACTCATAGCTGTGATACCTGCCATAATTGATATTAACTATATTTAGACAGAATAATGATGACATTTGTACTAAGAGCTTGCTACCATTATTCAACCAGGATATACATGATATTTCTAAATCATACTTTAACTGAAGAAGGCATTAGTCTCCATGACAGCATTTTTTTTCAAAATAATCTACTGTTACTGCTGTTGTATATAATGTTAATTTGTTATATTTGAGTCTGAACTCTGATGAATGGTACCTTGTTGAATTAGTTAATTACTTAAATTATTATAAGTAAAAACAATGAAAAATGAACAAGATAAGTATTCATTGAGTTCAAGTAGGGGAATAGAAACTTCTATGTTTATATGGGTCTATATTATAGTCTTGAAAGCCGACAATATCGAATTTGACATTGTCGACATGAGAGTATCGAACGCTCAGAATTGAGAGTGTAAACAGACAACTCCTTAAGGGGAGATTTCCATTTACTGCAGTGTTGTGCGGACTTGGAGTTGGTATATTTAAGTAGCGGGGGGGTGTGGGTAGTTTTTTCTTTTGTCTTTGTATAAGGTTGACGTTTGAAGACATCAACCATATGGTGGAGACTATATGTTGCTCGATGTTTTCAAATGTCGATCTTATAATATAGACCCATTTATATTATATATTGCTTTGTTTGGCTTATATAAAATATAAGTAGCAACCTATTGTTAGAAAAATGTGTATTTGAATACATGAGAAATGCTAGTTTAAAAGCAAAGTAGTATATAATGCATTTTATTCTATTAATCATATAGTAGTAAAATTAATTCATGTCTAAATGTGAAGTAGTTTTGAAACTGCAGTGTGGCTTGAAGCAAAAGCTGATCTCTGACCCTGACAGAATGCTAGCTTAGCAAGTTTTAATGTTTATGCTTTTCATAAGTGATTATCTGCTGGGTCAGGAATTAAATGTGTGAAATAATGAAATCTTCTGCTCTTTCCTGTTGGAATGATCTGGCCTTGTATATGTTACTTAGATAGCACGCAGCTGTGTGAGAAAGTGGAACAGAGAACAAAGACATGCATTAAAAGACTGAAGCTGCTATTGTATTCGAACTGATATGAAACCTTGAACAAGTAACTTTACAGAAAGACATTATGACTGACCAGCTGGATAGCAAGGCCGTATTGTATCTAAAGGAAAAGTTTTTTTAAATATGCAGCATCAACAGATTAAATGAATAGAAGCTTGTAAGCTAAACTGATGTAGATGCCCTGTGACATATCACGTCAGTAAGGTGGGCATAGCTTGAATGTTAAATCTATATAAAATTGTGTGTTTCCTGTTTCATGTCAGACAAAATTCTGTACTTGTACGTTTTTTTGCCTCCTGGTGTACACTAGTAAACTTTTGAATCTGAACCTCCTGTGTATTGAATTCTTAATTTTATTTAACAGTTTGGTCCTTCACAAGACGGAATTCCCTTGGTAAGCTGCAGATCAGAGCATATCGGTGGTCGAATACTGCGCAGGAGAAGTTACCGAAATGGTTCTTCTTGAGTGAAAAGACCTCCGACAGAATTGTCGTGTGTAAAGAGGCTGGCCACTTTCTGATCTGTGGCCAAAAAGCGGAACTTGAACGATTTTCAATACCGGAGGCTCAGGTAGGAAGAATTTGCCTTTTTTCTGTTTTAGATCAGGGACTAGGTTACAGTATATTGTTGTCAAGATTTGTTTTGCAGATCAGGGACAAAAGGAAGTACTGTATATTTGGTCATAGATCAGGGTAACAGAATAAGGTAGACAGTTATTCTAGATAAACTGTGAACAGGAACTAAGAACTTGATATCACGTGATAAAAAAGGGTTACGTAACATTTTCTTTGACATTGGTAATGAGTGCACTAAAACCTCGCGAGATCCGCCCCTAACCGAAGACGCAAAATACATGCAATTACAACGTTCTGATAACGTTAGGTATTATACGAAATGGGTTAATAAATATGAATTTGATGGTAAACTAGATAAACCTTCACTAGTTAAACTCCTTAAACAGCTTAAATCTGATGCAGGGGGTCAGGCAAAAAAGCAATGCCAACTAGGCATACCTCAAGCACACAGGTGGATTGAGGAAGCAAATCGTAGAGAACAGAAGCTTAAAAATTCAAAAACATTATTTTTAGACAAAGAGGATAATAACTTGGTAATAGCGACAGCTCCTCCTCCTCCTCCCTTACCCCCTCCCTTACCCTTTTCAGGATATGAAGCGAGTGGACAGGCTTGTCTGCCTCCGCATTATCCTGAAGTTTCAGCAAGACCACAACCATTTGTTAGAGAGCCTATTGAGACTAGGTCCCGAACACTTAAAACACATAGGGACACAGAATCATACCAAATAGAGAGAAATCTACAGGATGAGGGTGAGGAAGAAATATGCCCACTTATAGAAGTTCCAAATCCTCAGGCAGGACAGGAATGGCAGGATCCAACACTCTTAGTATATAGACCATGGACACCGGAAGATATCCGGAAGGCTACTGAGGGAATCCCCCATCCGAAAGTTAATTTTACGAAATTTTTAGAAGATTTACAAGGCATGAGGTTAAGTTACCACTTGAATGGGGAAGAAGTAGAAAAAGTAGTAAGACAAATTATAGGTCCAGATTGGCACATGATTTGTGGCACCTGGAATCCTCGTAAAGCTCAGACTACTCCCACATAGTGACGCAGAGTTAGACAACAGAGTGAAAGGTCTGACAGACCGAATCTCTGAGAAATGGAAACCCAGAGCAGACTGGACTTGCATTAATCAATGCATACAACAGGAAAATGAGACAATAGATGGATATTATGCTAGATTATTAGAATGTTTTAATAATCATAGCGGTATGTCAGTTCCTGAGAACCAAATGAATGATTCCCCGTATGAACAACAATTAAAAAATGCATTTTTGAAAGGTTGCATTGCACCTATTAGTAGCTTCATTATGAAGCATATGATAGATCATCGAACAGGGAGGCTACAAGCCTTACTCGAATACGCTAGACATGCTGAGAGACATTTTAATAGTAAAAAGAAAAAGAAGGCACAAGTCTTCACTGCTGAAGACGGAGCTGAAGTATTTGTATTACAGTCAGGTAAAAAGGGCAAGAAGAATGCCCAGGGAAACAAACAGTCTGACAAACGATCAGAAGATTTTGAAGAGAGGAAAAAGAAAGGTGAATGCTTCAAGTGCGGGAAAAAAGGACATCTAGCAAGGGATTGTAGGCAAAACAAAAAGGTAATCACAGAAGATAAGGGAGATGAAGACTGACTATATGATAGTGAGGATACATCAAATAAAAGTCAGAAATCATCAGGAAAACTTAAACAGAAAACAAATGTAAATGTGATTGAAGGAGTAGAGGAAGTGCAAGTAGATATGGAGGATGAAGAAAGTGAAATTTTGAATTTAGCATTATTGAGCTTAGAGCTCTACTTGGCAGATACGAAACCGGAAGTTACACTTCTGGTGGAGGGAAGGGAAGTCAAATTCCTGTGTGACTCAGGAGCGTCACGGACTTTGATACACCCCTCCAAGTTACCAGAACAATCTGAATCACCTGATTATATACTAGTAAAAGCCGCAAATGGACAGCTATACAGGGAACCACTTTCCCATGATATAGCAATAACTGACCCTGTTTCAGGTATGACCCAGAGAAGTAAAATAGTTGTTTCTGCAAAGTGTCCAGTAAACCTATTGGGCAGGGACCTTATGCAGATATTTGGCATAGCAGTAGTTCCAACTATACAAGGTATGGAGGCACAGAGACAAATGGATACCTTTGTAGTGCGACCGGAGGGTGAAACTTTATACTGGTACAGCCAGGACCTAGTCACGACTGGTCCAGGGGCAGTAACCGAGAAGCTGATGAACGTAGCCATCAGTAAAGCCCCCTCCCTTAACACTGATCGACAGCATTTGTTACACTGTACTCTATACTACTGTACTACACCAGGACCTGATAGAGAATATGAGCAAGAATTGTTTAGAAATCGTGCAACTAGATTGGTTTTGCGTACTTTGTACTGGGATGCTGAGGGGAACAGTGTAGTTAGCTGTTCATTACCTCAAGAATTCCTTGCATTGTATAGATCAAATCGGTTGCCACATGTCAGCTTGACAAAGAACAAAGGTGTTAAATGGGCAGATTTAGGAGAAAAAGTAACAAGATGGGAGAAACAGACTGATTTAGAACTGTCAGGACAAGGGATACAAAAACAAAAACTGAATTGGTTGACACAGACACATCCAGCTGTACACTTGCAATCTAGCGAGGACAGCTGATTAGCATTCTTATTAGAAGAAGAAGAAAAGACCTTATGTGAAATTCCAACAACTCTCTGGTCAACAGGAAAGTCAGATGTAGGACTTATTCGAACAGCAGGACCAGTTACAATTACCCCAAAGTCAGCTTTTAGACCACAGAAAAGACAATACCCTTTGAGAAAGGATGCAGAAATAGGAATTAAGCCTATAATAGCAGCATTACTCAAAGAAGGAGTACTGGTAGAATCTTCTGATTCACCATGTAATACACCCCTACTTCCTGTTGAAAAAGCAAACGGGGAATGGCGGATGGTACAAGATTTACAAGCTGTAAACAATGCAGTGATACCTAGAGCACCCACGGTGCCAGACCCACATACTTTGTTAAATGATTTAGAACCGCAACAGAAGTATTTCTCTGTGGTAGATATTAGCAATGCTTTCTTTTCAATACCTATACATCCTGATAGTCAATATTGGTTTGCATTTACATTTCAGGGTAAGAGGTATACGTATACTCGACTACCACAGGGATATTGTGAGAGCCCAACAATATTTGCACAAGAAATGGCTAGCAACCTGGCAGGATTTACCCCACCGGGAGGTAGTCAAATTCTACTTTATGTAGATGACATCTTGCTAGCAGCACCCACCCAGCAACAGTGCAGGGAGGATACTGTAGCATTATTGAAATTTTTAGCAACACAAGGACACAAAGTAAGCAAAAGTAAGTTACAACTTTGGAGAAAACAAGTTAGAGACCTAGGATATGTAATATCCAATGAAGGTAGAATACTAGATGAGGAAAGAAAAACAGCGATTTTGCAAGCACCCAAACCAACAGCCAAGAAAGAAATGATGTCTTTCTTAGGTACAACTAATTTTTGTCGGAGCTGGATACCAAATTATGCTTTGGAATCTGCTCCACTGACTGACTTGATATATAAGACACCAATGGCAGCACAAGACATTTTACAATGGACAACTGAAGCAGAAACAGCTTTCTGCAGGTTGAAGCAGTTAATAGCTTCTTCATTAGTTTTAGGACTTCCAAATTATCACAAACGGTTCTTTCAGATCATAGATTGTAAGCAAGGATATATGACGTCAGTATTGACGCAACAACATGGGGACAAGCAACGCCCCATAGCCTACTATTCATCACAGTTAGACCCAGTGGCGCGATCTTTGCCTCACTGTGTACAAGCAGTAGTTGCAGCCGCAATGGCAGTACAGGCTTCGGCCTCAGTGGTGTTATTCCACCCTCTCACATTGAGAGTGCCTCATGCAGTTGCAATAATTTTACTGCAAGAGAAAGTGGCATACCTTTCTCCTGCTAGACATCTTTCATGTATGACTATACTGCTGAGCCAACCTCATATGACAATTGAACGATGTACGACATTGAATCCATCGACATTACTTCCAACTCCTGCGGAGGGCACACCACACAGCTGCCTGCAGGAAATTGAACAGTTAGCTTTACCTAGACAAGATCTTACAAATATGCCCTTGGATAATGCCGAGGTGACATATTACGTGGACGGCTCATGCAGAAGGGGTCCTACAGGGAAGAATCTGGTGGGGTATGCAGTAGTTACAGACACTGAAATTTTAGAAGCTCAATCCTTACCACACAACTTATCTGCACAAGCAGCAGAATTGATAGCTTTGGCAAGGGCATGTACTTTAGCAAAAAATAAAAGTGTGAACATATATACTGATAGTCAGTATGCTTTTTCTACAGTACATGTATTTGCACAACAATGGAAAAATAGAGGAATGATAACATCCAGTGGAAAACCTATTAATCATGCGCAATTTATTTTGGAGTTATTAAAATCTATTCAGTTACCTACCAAAGTAGCTATTTGTAAATGTGTAGCTCATACAAAACAGCAGGATAAGATTTCGAAAGGCAATGCACGAGCTGATGCAGCTGCAAAGCAAGCAGCCTCAGACTCAGAAACTTTACTTTTAAATGAGGAATTACAACCCTCTGAGATTTTAGATTTAGACATGTTAAAAACAATGCAGACACTTACTACAAGAGCAGAAAAACAAAAATGGGTAAAACGAGGTGCAATTCTTGAGAATGGACTGTACATTTCCAAAGAAAGAAAACCGATATTGCCGTCTAATTTATTTAGATATGCAGTTTTGTTGAGCCATGGGCAGTGCCATGTCTCAACAGGGGGGATGGTACAGTTAGTGAATCGAATATTCCAAACATACAGATACACAAATTACACAAAAAAATTTTGTGCAGCTTGTCATACTTGTAACAAGCATCACGCACAAGGGGCATTTAAAACCAAGCCAGGAAGTTTTCCTATACCACCATACCCGTTCCATACTATTTGTATGGATTTCATAGAATTGAATAAATGTGAAGGGAAAAAGTTTTGTTTAGTTATTGTAGACATGTTTTCTAAATGGGTAGAAGCTTTTCCAACTAAAAACCCGGATGCAGCAACAGTGGCAAAAGCCCTGATAAAAGAAGTAATCCCTAGATTTGGCATTCCGGAAAGGATTTATAGTGACAATGGCACACATTTTGTGAATCAAACGATTCACCAGCTTGGGAGATTTTTTGGTATCTCCTTGAAGAACCATTGTGCTTACCACCCACAGTCAGCAGGACTGGTGGAAAGGTACAATGGTACCCTAAAGAATAAACTTAGGAAGCTAGTAGAGTAGACCCAAAAGAATTGGATGTACTGTCTGCCTTTAGCACTGCTGAGTATGAGAACGGTTCCAAATGTAAAGGGTTTGACTCCCTTTGAAATGGTTTTTGGGAGAGCATATTATGTGCCTCAGTGGAAAGCTCTCATGCCTGTAGAGCAAGAGGCTGACAGTTCATTAGCTAGTTATATGAGGAAACTGTTAACAAATAAATCTGTTTTGCAGTTTAACTCTTTTTCAGATAAGGAACAGACCAGACCGGTGGAAGCAGTCTTGGTTCCTGGGACATACGTTTGGGTGAAAGTGACGAAAAGGAAGAATTGGGCGAGTCCAAAGTGGGAGGGACCGTACCAGGTTCTGTTGGCAATGCCTACTGCAGTTAGAGTGGCTGAGAGGACGTCCTGGGTTCATTTGACGCATTGTAAACCGGTAAAGAACTTTCAACTTGATAAAAACTTTGTGACTGATACACAACCAGACCGAGATGGCCAAAAACAAAGCGAATAGAAGTTTAGATCAACCCCAGAGATGTTGCATAATCATTTTGTTGTGTGTACATTTATTAACTGTAATTGTGACAATTTTCCTCTTGCTGTGGTTTAGCCTACACACAACCACACAAGTGAAAGTGGGAAGGCGTGATGAAACGTCTATAGACTGGCATCCAAATTTTAACATACCTAGCCATGAAATGTGTGTATGCAGAGACTATGAACATTTCAAATTGCTGGGTTTGTACAGCTATACCAACAGCATATGGAGGACTGATAATGTCCACTGTCCCTTTGGGGATAAATGAGACTTGGGAGAATTTACTTTTTGACACAGGAACTGTGAGATCACAGGACAAAATAGCTTTATTTTTACCTGTCACACAAAAAGGAGTTGTATGTTTCTACAAAAATGACACTCTCCAGGTGGGCTGGAGCAATTGTAATATAACCATATCTTACCGATGTTATATTAAGAATAGCAATGGCAATACTTTTTGTAATACTAATTATGACTTGTATTTAAACTCATTGAAAACAACTATGAGTGACATTAAAAAAAATCCAGTTTTGTTTAAACAATTGTCAGTTATAGATCAGAAAATGTTTCATGCAGGGCTGATGCGTATTAGTACTAAAGTAGAAAGCTGTTATTTTATTTGTGGGAAAAAGGCATATAAATGGTTACCTGAGAATTGGTCCGGCAGTTGTTTTTTGGGTTACTTGGTTCCGGCAATAAGACATACTGCAGAATTACCTTTGGGTAAGATATGAAACATAAGAGAAACAGCTCGAAAATCCGATGGTCCAGTTAAGAAACCTGTGAATCCAGTTGGGAAGATTGAAGCTGGTTGGAAAGACCATAATTCAGTAAAAGACAAAAGCGAATTGACTCATATGGACTTGAGTGACAGTGTTATATCCTGGGCAGGAATACTTCCAGCCTATGGAGCAGTCAAATCGATCTGGGAGCTGAGGAAGTTGCCGAAACTTCTGGAAGTAATGAGTAATGCAACTTTTTCCGCCCTAGAATTGGTGACTGATGAACTGAATGCAATGAGAACTGTTGTGCTACAAAATCGGATGGCTCTTGACTTCACCCTAGCGGCGAGAGGTGGTACGTGCACGCTTATCAAAGAAGAATGCTGTGCTTTTATTCCTGACAATCGTCATGAGATAGATAACCACCTAGAGGTAATTCAGCAAGTATCAGCCATGACTGAACCAGGCCCAAACCCACTGATGGACTTTTTCCAGAATCTATTTGGGGGGTGGGGTTCCATCCTAATGAATATTCTAATTGCCATTTGTGTGGGTATACTCCTAATAGGAGCATGTGTTTGCTGTGGAATTCCCTGCATGAAAAGATTAATCAAAGATTTTGTTGATGTATCTGTTACTGAAACTTTCTACCAAGATATTGAAATTGAAAGATTGATTTCAGATGACGCTTTTTCTGAAGTATAGATTAAATGACTCACCTAGCTGAAAATCCTGGGCGGAAAAGGCTAGGAGATGAAATGACACTATGTATACATCAAAATAGAATAAAAAGTATTAATAGGGGGAAAATGTTAGAAAAATGTGTATTTGAATACATGAGAAATGCTAGTTTAGAAGCAAAGTAGTATATAATGCATTTTATTCTATTAATCATATAGTAGTAAAATTAATTCATGTCTAAATGTGAAGTAGTTTTGAAACTGCAGTGTGGCTTGAAGCAAAAGCTGATCTCTGACCCTGACAGAATGCTAGCTTAGCAAGTTTTAATGTTTATGCTTTTCATAAGTGATTATCTGCTGGGTCAGGAAATTAAATGTGTGAAATAATGAAATCTTCTGCTCTTTCCTGTTGGAATGATCTGGCCTTGTATATGTCTTACTTAGATAGCATGCAGCTGTGTGAGAAAGTGTAACAGAGAACAAAGACATGCATTAAAAGACTGAAGCTACTATTGTATTCGAACTGATATGAAACCTTGAACAAGTAACTTTACAGAAAGACATTATGACTGACCAGCTGGATAGCAAGGCCGTATTGTATCTAACGGAAAAGTTTTTTTAAATATGCAGCATCAACAGATTAAATGAATAGAAGCTTGTAAGCTAAAGTGATGTAGATGCCCTGTGACATATCACGTCAGTAAGGTGGGCATAGCTTGAATGTTAAACCTATATAAAATTGTGTGCTTCCTGTTTCATGTCAGACAAAATTCTGTACTTGTACGTTTTTTGCCTCCTGGTGTACACTAGTAAACTTTTGAATCTGAACCTCCTGTGTATTGAATTCTTAATTTTATTTAACACCTATGTTGACCTATCTTTGTTTGTGAAGTTACTGGACTCTTTGAACATTCTGAATACATCATTACTGTTCCTCAGTTGTTTAAGAAACCCTCCTTTTTTTAAAATAAAAACAGATGACAAGTGATGTACCATATCAGTTGATTTTGAGAGATGTATTTGTAAGAGTTATTTTTTGGGACAGCTATCATGGAATCATTTTTTTTGTTTCTTCTTCTTTCTAGCATCAGTACAAGGATTTGTTTCTTTTATTCTTTAAAGAGTAGGGGCCATCCATTGCATTTCTTCTGGGATAGACACTATGTTGTTGTTTTTGATGAATATATTAGCTTCTTCTATGTCATTAAAGGTTCTCATCTCATTGGCAAAAAGTATTTTTATCTTGGCTGGAAAGGCCAGCTGTGCTTTAATATTGTTTTGTTTCAACAGTTTTATTATTGGCCAGACTTTTTTCCTTTGTTCTAGTATTCTGGAAGAATAATCATTGTCAAACCTTATCAGGCTTTGATTGTATTTAAAGGTGATTTTCTCCAAACAGATTTTAATATTAGTTCGTTGTCCAGAAATTAAAGAAATTTTATAACTATGGATCTAGGTGGGGTATTTGTTGAGTTAGAAGCAGGTTTCCTCAGTGCTCTATGTGGCCTTTCAAGTCCAAATGAAAGTTTCTCTTTCAAGTCTAAAAATTCAGGAATCCAGGTTGTTAAGAATGAAATAATGTCTTCTCCTTCAGTGTTTTCAGGCAGACCAAAGATCCTTATGTTGTTTCTCTTCCCTGTTTTCTAAGTCATCTATTTTGTTAAGCAGCCATGTATTCTGTTTAAGCAGAAATTCTTTTTGGAATTCTTCCTCTTTGAGTCTCCCTTCAATGCCATTTAAAGAAGTTGGTGCTGTTTTTTGGTTTGGTCAGATTTGCACCTGAGTCTGTTTGCTGCTGTTTTGTTTTTTTTTTTTTTTTTTTTTGGTATTTAAGTCTCTATATTTGTTATTTTGTATGGTTTTGCTGTAATAGTTCATTAAGAGTATCAGTCTGTTTTTGAGAAATTAATTTGTGGTTTCCCAAGTCATTTTTAAAGCCATCCATCTTCAAAGATAGTTCCTGTAAGCTAGATGTCATCAATTGCAGTTCTTTTTTCAAAGCAGCATCTGGATGACAATTCCTTGAGTTGTTCATATTCAGTGATAGTGATACAATATATCTCTAAGTTAATTGACAGGAAAATGTTTGTATATTACCACCAAAATTGATATTTATGTAGTTTAGTAGTTTATCGATAGATTTCTGATGTTTTAAACTTGAAAAATAACATTTCCTATATTATTATACTAGTTTATGGAGCTCTCAAATTTCACTGATCTCAGTTGGCCATCTAGGCTGTGCACCCCTTTCCTTTTCCTTTTTGAGGTGCAGGAACTAGTTCTATAACCCCAAATTGCAACATGTGAAAGAGAGAGCAGATATGTCTGGGCTAGCAGGTGGGCAGATATTTACCTAAACAGAGGAGGATTTTTCTGTCCACTGCCAAGTGTATCCTTTCTGAATCATTATCAGCATCCATTTGTCTGAAACTACTTGTCACCTGGCTGCTGGGTTGAGTGATAGCTGAGAGAAAATGGAAAGGGAAGGGCAGACAAGAAGAAAGGATGGTATGCACAACTATCAGCATAGTCATTTTATAGCAGGGGAATTATCCTTTTTGAGAAAGAAACCCCTTTTATTTGGCCTGGAAGAATTATCCTCCTGCCATTTCTTCTTGGTGTCCTGACTCTTGTTAGGCTGGGAATTTTGTTTATTTGTTCTGACCTTTGAAGTTAGATGGGAGAACCTTGGAATATGAAGCATTCTAAGTACCCCATGTATCAATTTAACTTTATCATCCCATTGTATGAGAATCTGGGTAACAGTGGGGCCAAATAGAAATTCAGGAATTAAAGGAGCACTCAAAGTCTAATTTTTTTAAATCCACAGAAAAATTCTAGTTATGTAACTGAGCGTCCCTTCCCAATACAACAGAAGTGGCTGTATTTTTAGAAATTGTGTCCACACCTTCAACGACACTGATACTATTAAGGGCTGACAAAGTGCAATCATAACAGAAAATATAGACTATGTCCTCATACAGCATATAGGGCGAAAGTGCATGAAATGTATAACTATGTCCCCATACAGCATGTAGGGCGAAAGTGCATAAAATGCAGCAGAAACCATTTAAAATGTGCAAAGCCTTATTGTATAACCTGCACAGTGTAGCAAACATCAGCACTCACAGTCACTGTACCAAGTAAAATTCACTTATCCAAATAGTGCCAAAAATCAAATATATGCCCTTAATTAAGCATTTACTTAAAGATTCCATTATCAGAAATGAAAAAATTTCTACAGAAAATGAAAATAAAATAATGTGCACTAAAATCACAATTTAACAATAAAAACAGCTACAGTAATGTTATTAAATATTAAGCATCCAAACAACACAACAGTAAGTTAGAATTACCAGAAGAATTAACAGTAATAGTAGGTAGCAATTACATTAAAATTAAAAAATAACACACACACACACACACACACATATGTGTATATATACATATATATATATATATATATATATATATATATATATATAAAAGGAAATCAAAAGTATATAATAATGAAGGGAAGTTACCAAAAGGGTGTTATCTGAGTATGGAAGCTGTAATCCATCAGTGCAGGCTGTTAAGGAGATTCAACTATGCTAGTCCTACAACTTGCACTAAAAGAATGGACAACTGACTTCCTGTGACAGGGTTTTGGCTTTGCTTCTAGGAAGGGGCTTAGCCGACACCTATCACACCAAGTCAGAGGACATAATGCTGTTTAGTCAACATGTCCTCTGACCATACCTCTCAACCTCTCAGTGTAATAAATCTGTACAAAGCATAAAATAAAGTTGGGGCAAATACTCAAAAATAGGGACAGATTTTAAATATTGTTCCTATAAGCTTTGAAAGTTCCTAGAATAACAGGATTTGTGTTAGCATGCATGTTCTGAAGGATTCAAAGTCTGAAATGCAAATGTGTCATTATATAAAAACTTTAATTCCCTGTGATTTGCCAGAAAACTGCAAACTTTATGAGGAACAGGCCAAAAATAAGATGCAAAAATTTGGACTTTCTATGAAAACCTGCACCATTGAAAGCTGTGCCTCTGACCATAGCTCATATTATACAAGCACTGCTTTCACTGTTTTCATTGTTAATATGTAGATGGTAGTTAGCCGGCATCTGATGCTACTGGTTTGCCAAGTCTAATTTATTGCTGCTTAAACAATCATTTGACAGCTTTCAGTCTAGCAATAATATAACATAAAAACTAGTAAAACAACACACAGTCATTACACCAATAACACAAATACAGTCACACATGAAGAACATCAATCAAAATGCCTAGGCAGGTAGCTTTACATATTAGTTTTGCCTACATATGCATAACAGTAAGTCGATACAGTTAAACATAAAAAGCAAGTGAGCAAAATGCCTCACTGGTGATTCAGCAGAAAAGGAAATAAAAACAGCAGTTGAAGAGTTCGTTCATTTCTGTTACTGCATAGAAAATTGCTGAAAAAATAAGTATAAAGATGGACACATAAATGAAGTAATATTAATGCTTACTTAGGTAGTTTAAAAGTATGGACACAGTACACCTGGAGCCACAATTCATGATAAAAGGTCACTTTAATATTGAAATGCTGATAAAAACAAGTAAAAGATAAAATGCTTTCATCTTCTAAAAATTCTTTTTAACTCCTCCCAACGGAAGCATGACATCACTTTGGGCTTGGCATTCATGTGATCTAGATTTGTGTATATATGGACTCCATTTTCCAAACATGGTTTCATCTGAAGAAGTTTTCATTAAGAAGATGAAAGCACTTACCTTTTACTTGTTTTTATCAGCATTTCAATATTAAAGTGACCTTTTTATTGCAAATTGTGGCTCCAGGTGTACTGTGTCCATACATTTGAACTATGTTGGCTTGCACTTTGTTCTTTATACATTAATACTTAACTTGTATTCTAAAATCAGCAAGACAACATAGTCATGATTACCATCAGTGGTTACAGTTCTATCCTGTATTATTTAGCTATGTTCACAGAGATGTGATCATTTTCAATTTCTGACCCCACCATTTCAGTATGTAACACTGCTACTTCATGGATGTTACAGATGCCTCTCAAACTGTGCCTGAAATGTACTTTATAATTTATAAAGTAAATCAGCACTTCAAGCATCGTTGTGTCAGTGTAACTCAAAAATAATTAATCCAGTGTGACAGAGTGCTGCAACTGTTGTACTGCTACCTTAAAACACTTGTTCCTCCAGTTTGTTTGCATGCTGGGGTGCCTTCTGTGGGGAGTTTGCACATCCTCCCTGGGGAGGCAGGTTTCTGCCCAGCTTCTTGGTTATCATAAAGATGTGCTACATTTCATTCTGGTTGTAGGTGTATGAGTTGTGTAGTAAGAGTGTTGTTGACAAAACTCTTTAAAAAAGTAATACTAGCAATGAGATTTCTCCTTTTACAAATGTTGGTTATCTGAAGTTGGTATGCACTCCTGTCTACAAGGAGCTGTGTATCCTGCAATATTCCGGGTGCCGCATTTACAAATACTCAGTATGTCCTGCAACTTTATGTGGAATTGACTAGGTAAATGGAGAATGAATTAATAAAAATTAGTAAAAATATGGAAAATAAAGATAACTGTAAAGAAACATATTGGTGTAAAATTAATTTAATTTATTTGTTTACCAGAAAGTGAACTGGTCCCTTTCAGTGACAACTCAGGCCACAAAAGCAAGGATAAATGCAATATGTGGATAGTTTAGAATAGCCAATCAACTACTAAGTTTTTAATTTATGATTAATATTATCTAGGGATGCCTTAGCCACTTTTATACTACACATCAATATTGACACAATATTTCATAATATTTCATATTTTGTTTTTCAAAAATAAAATGCAGTTAAACCACTTTTAAATGAGATGTTAAAAACTGCCTTGGAGATTTTGGTTGACATGATAGGTGACAATCTCAAACCTGGTGCCACCTTGTGGCAGTCTTAGATGGGTTCATATTACAAACACGAATGTTTACTCACCCGAACACCTAAACGCCGACATGTCTTCATCGAACCGCAAAAACATCGATTGTCCTGAAGCACGAAATCTAAAATGTCGAATCGTCATGGTTGGCCCTTCTGCGGTCTAGCTCCGTATGGTAAGTGTGCAATAGTTACGGACCTTAGGGTTAGGGTGCGGGTTAAGTTAAGTGCATACATGGTGGTATATGTAAGATTTAGTGTAGGGTTAGAAGTAGGGTTTAGTTTAGGGTGAGAAGTAGGGTTTTGGTATGTGTATGTATGTGGTTTATTTAGTTTGTGTAGGTAGTATGTAGCGGGCGGTGGGATGGGACAAGTATGACATTTCGAGTTTTTGAATTTCGTGGTTTAGGGCGTTCGGTGTATTTGCGGTTTGCGGAATATGTTTGGCATTTAGGTGTTCGGGTAAGTAAACATTCATGTTTTTAATATGAACTCGTCTTAGATGTAGGTATTTCTTCTGCCCTATCACATAGTGCTTTTAATCTAAATCATATAATCTGCAAGCTATTGGTCATAAGACATTACATTTTCCTATTGTATGTACAGCTACAATGTTAACAAATAAAACCCTTTAAAACAGTAATAAAAGCAATGAGCATTTTTTCATTTTACAATATTGATTATTTGAAGTTGGTATGGATGCCTGTTTAGATGAACTGTATTAACAGAATCTTGTGAAGATTTCTGTTGTTAGGAGAAGTGAAATATAATATGATTTCACGCTTGTGCAACAAGTTGCATTACCTCTCCTCTACAACAGTAAATCTCCTCATGTCTGCAGTCAAGAAAAGAGAAAACTTACTCAATCACCCTTGTCTTGCATTGTAAAAGCTGGCATTTTTCCCAGTTATCATAAGAAAATTTACCATGGTATGACAGCACAGATTAATTGAATTTAGATATATTTACTAGATACGAGCACTTCATCTGCTAGCTGTAGTTCAGGACACAAGGTTTAATTCCTTTCACTTCTGTCTGCTTACTGTGTGACTAAACAAGTCGCTAAACCAGGCAGTCCTCTTGGGACATCTCTGCAGAGGGACAGCTGTGTACAGTGGGCTTATCTTTCTAAGAAAATAATTGAAATGTAAAAATGAGGTATTCTATGATTTCAGTAAATAAGTGCATTGTGTCAGCTTGAACATCATCGTCAACCCCCTTTCCCCATTTTTCTTCATGGGTTCAGGGTATTGTGTCAAATGCTACTGACTGTTACAGGTCTGCTGTCATACAATCAAGCCATCTCTTTACTGGACAACCTTATTTTCTCTTGCCTTCTCCCAGTCTGCCCCAAATCTTCTTCACCAGATTGCCTTCTGCTTTTCTACACATGTGCCCAAACCACTGTAATCTTTTCTGTTTGATCTTCTTTGCAAACCTTCTAGGATAGGCTACTCTTCTTTAACATAGTTTAATTCTGGAGTATTACAGCTTCTGTCGGGCTTTCTTCATCAGAAACTGCTGGAAGTATTCCTTCCATCTGCCTTTGATGTCCTGTATGCTGATGAGCATGCTATTGCTGGGATCCCTTATGATGGGCATCTGATGACTAGCTTCTTAATATGTGTCTTTGCCTTTCAACTTGATAAAGTTTCTTTGTACCATCTACTGAGTCACTTTCTAGAAGCTGGTAGAGTTTTCCTGATGCCTTGTTCTTTGTTATTGCCAGTGATCCCTTAACCTCTTTGTTAGTCAACCAAATATTTCCTCTTAGTCTGATCTGTCTTTTCTATCTCCCACGTCTTCCTTCACTCCTTTCCTTTGATGACTTCCAGAACTTTTGCATTCAACCACCAGTTTTCATTATGTACCTTATTTCCATATCTGACTAGGTTGTGTATCTGTTCCACAATCCGCACACATTCTGTTTTGAGGTGCTGCCATTCTTCTTCAACTCCACCTATTTCCTCTTCTTCCTGAGGTGCTAGAGCCATAAGTATTTCCTTGAACTGATGTGCTTTCTCACCAGTTAAATTCCAGGTCTTCAGCCTAATCTCTGTGGACCTTAGAGCCTTCTCTAATCACTGCTTGCAGCTGATTGTGGCAACTGGTGGTTTGGGCTATTGGCTGACTGTTTCACTGGAGTTGACTCTGCAATCACTGATTCCACCCTCACTGCCTTTTACTTACAAGAAAGAAGTCTACCTGAGTTGCATGCCATCTACTCTTATATGTGATCTTGTGATGTTTTCTGTTTCTGGACCATGTGCTGAAACAATCAAGCCAATTGTCAGACAGAAGTCTGGAGTGGCTGCTCCTTCTTCATTCCTGTTACCCCACCCATATAGAGCCAGGCAATCTTAATATCCTGTTCTGTCTGTCCTGATATGTGCATTCAGGTCACCCATTATCAATACCAACTGATGCTGTCTTTCTTTAGCTAGTATGTCCTGCAACTGCTGCTGAATGCACTCTTATCCTCACTACCACAACTCTGTTGTGGGACTTAGCCTGAGATTATGAGTGCTGACCTATACTTACACTGGCAACTAATATCCATCAGTCTGTCACTAATTCTGATAACATCCCTCACTGTCATTTGTTTTCCTCACTGCAATTCCCACACCACTTCTAGCCTGTCCTCTTCCTGAGTAGTAGACTCTGGATCCCAAGTCAAGTGGCTTTGCTGCACTGCCCTTCCATCTTGTTCCCTGATATAGATGTCTTGCTCCTTCCTACCATCAGGACATCCCCTTCCAAGCTCCAACATGTCAGTAAACCTATATGGAGTGTAGCAATCCAAACTGTTTGGCAGTTTAATTGGTTTTATGCTCAACTTTTGTTTAACAGATCTATTCCAGGTAACCAAAGCTGGGCAACTGGATACTGATGGCCAGTAGCTAATTACCCAGGGCTGCTAGGCTTTATGTTGGTTACATATTAGCCAATAGGGGCATATAGACCCCCTCCCACTATTAGCATGGGTCCCTGACATACATCAGTGTAGGCCAAGTCCTTAACTCACTTATCATCGGCAGATACCCATGACCATGTTTCGTGACATTACTTAATGCAACCAAATCACATGGAGCCAATTTATACACCATTGAGTGGCTAGTCCTGATCTCTACACTTTCTTTATTTCAGGTAGGTAGTAGCAGTTTATATGGTTTATATGGTCATAGTAAATATTACATCAGTACCAGAGATGCTACCTGTACAAAGGACCAGCACTGCAAGAAACAAAAGGTTAAGTAATTCAACTACAACATGGAGGAGTGGTCTGGGAAGAAGGACAATGAACTACTTGTACAGTGATGAAGACCATAGGAGCAAATGGGTCTGTCTGGCAATAAGAGACACAGCCTCATACCATTTGTAACTGGGCTGTTGTGATAAGGGAAAGAAAGGTACATTATGACATCTGTGCTATTAATGGAGATGGAAAAGGATAGGTGTGGATGTAAGTGCTGTTCAGGTAAAGAAGAGGAAAGATATCAGAAAGGAGAGATTGATCACAAGGACAGTAGGAGTAACACAGGAGGATGGTAATTTGTCAAGGAAAATCAGATACAGGGAATAAAATGGTAACCATTTGAAATGTTAGGACCCGCTAGGATAACTCCAGAAACATGGAGGCTGAATGGCTGAAAAAAATGGACTTAGATATACTAAGTCTGAGATAGCCATTTCCCAGAATATTCCCTTTTGTCTGATGCATGGTGATCTTGGAGTTGGTAAATATAAGTGCTGGGGTGCAGGGGGACTTGCCCCCTTGCAAAAAAAGAAGTTTAAAAGAGAAGAGTGATGTTCAAGATTCACTCTTCTTCTTCTGAATTTTTGACCTTTTTTCTGTCTGTCTGTCTGTCAACACTACACATTATAAGTGCCAACATGTCAATAGGGAGCCAATAAAAGAGAGAACATAAGTCAGAGCCATAACCAGAGAAGAAATAAAAGGAAGAACTGAATAAAAAGGAAGACAAATGAAATGGCAATTCAGTGGAAATCTGATAGCACATGGAATGGGAAAGATAGGAATAAAGAAGAATTTAGGAGTGGAGAGGATAGACATGACGGTTAGGGAGAAGAGGCTGGGAAGAGTGGTATTAAGATTATTGTCAACAGGAAATTTGTTCGGCATATAATCAAATGGAATACTAAGTGGAAGAAGAACAAGCAGGTAAAAAAGCAGAAACAAGGTGTTTAAATAATAATGACATTGGACTCATCAATGATACATAAAGCCTAGGAAAAAGGACCCTCAGCAGGAAAATGAACAGTAAAGCATGAATGTGATGTAAATGGGATAACAGAAACATGTGCAGTTAAAGGAAGGCCTTGGGCATAGTGGCTCTGGAGTACAGGGTGTTTAGTAAGGACAGCATAGGAATAACAGGAAGGGTGGGGGGTGCCAACTCACATAAGGGAAGAATTGAAAGGGGAGTGTTGTTGAGAATGATAAAGTGGGGCAAATTGTAAACAAAGATAATAGGCTGGCAGGGTACAGCAGAGGAAGATCATGAAAAAATATTATCTTTCAAGCAATAGTGCTAATTGGATAAAAACAGGAAAACCATTGCTGCCCAGCAGCCACTTGATGCATGTGCAGTGGTTAATATTCTGAACGGAATAGAATAAAAGGATTATTTTGATGAAGAACCTTAATAAGCTAGAAGTACTCTGGAGTATCACATGATTGATTGTCTGTTGTCTGAAATGTGGCAAAAAGTGGTCTTTAGTGTACTCCAGTTACCCAGTTAACAACTAAGAAACAAATGAATAAAATGATTACAGCAGGAAGCATTGACTGGTACTTGGGACAATTTTTGCCTGAGGTATCTTACTCAGAATAATTTTAACAAAACGTAGTAACTGCAACCTAGGCTAATAGTGACTATGGTACTGTTGATTACCTCATCAAAATATTATTTGAATAAATAATTTAAAGGATAAAAAAATTATACTGACTTCTATGGAGGGTAGGGTGAAAAACCGAAAGATTAAGATCCCAGTGGCTAATAGTGACTATGCAACCTCTGGTTCACACTGCCTGCAGAGAAGTCTGGGATGAGGTGGCTACTGGTTACCAAACATTCTCCAGCATACACCATTTCAAGTTAATGTCAATAATTCTCCATCTTCTATATCCTACTTCTTATATGAAATCACACAAGACTATATACTTTGACCTATGCTTTTCCTTCTATCAATGAACACACTCACGCATGAACTTTACCATTAATGAATGAGCTATGGTGTACAGATGATCTGTTCCTAATTATATCTGCAAATCACATAGTCTCTATTAAAAACTTCTTACAGGAAGACTTTAATATAATTCATCTCTGGTTTTCACATCATCATCTTGCAGCGAAGTCATCTAAAATTAAAATCCAAGTTTTTTGGAACACCCCACTGTTACACATTACTGACCCTTAAAACATCCCTCTTCAACATTTAAATTCCTGTAGCTAGGCATATTACTTGATCCCATTCTGCCATTCAATAGTCATACAAAATTTTCTGTCTGTATAATATTTAAACAGCTGAATCTATCATCCAGGCTTTTATACCTTCTTACCCCTGACATTTGGTACACTATTGCCAAAAGAATTCTCATTCCAAAACTAGAGTAATGTCTCCCCTTCTTTACCTTAGGTAAATCAAGCATTGTAAATTTCAATCAACAAAATCTGTCACTTCAACTGCAGTGGCAGTAGTTGCTACTGGTCTTTCATTTTCTGGAGTGGTGATGTCTTCACTTGACTTTTTCATCAGTAATCAGGTGTTACCGTGCATGTCTGAGTTTTTTTCTTAGATTAATTTACCCAGGGAGCTCATTACTCTGTTTACCCAGCTGTTGGAATTTTTGAGTACGCAAAGTGTGAATACAACAGTGAATGTAACATTGGAGGCACCTGTGAAGATCACAGAGGAATGGAATGGTACTGTTGACGATTCATCAATATATTATTTGAATAAATAATTTAAACCACCAGATACCGCCTTCGCTGCACTAGAAATAACCAATTGTGATGATGTACAACAGGGAGGTATTTCCAAACAGTTTGATGATTTCAGCTAAAACCTTATGTGATGACCCTCCACCTCTGGGCCAGTAATCAAGGACCCTCAATCCTCACCACTGGTATCTGTGGGGGGACATTCACTGAGAAGACAAGAAATACATACACAGTATCTCCAGATGCAGCTCTCCACACCAAGCACAATCAAGGACAATTTCCCTTAAGATCACACAGGGAACACAGTTAGTCTGGGGCTGGTTTCTCCCTCTTTCTCCAGATCCCCAATAAGACTCCCCACTGGCACAGCAATAGAGTTGAGATCACAGCTGAGTGTCCAAGCCAAGACATCTAGCACCTTCTCTGCCCAGCCAGTGCTTCATGTCCCTGCCCAAGTAGCTGATACACACACTCTTGGAGATTTGAGTCACACACACACACACACACACACACACACACACACACACACACATCTGGGAAAAAAGGCTGGCACAGGTTTATTAGCTATGCCCCCTTCTGCCCAGACTATAAGGTAGTTACCACTGCCACCAGACACTCTTGACAGCTGCCTTAAGGCCTATACAATTGTACCCAATATAGTGAGTGAAATGAATATTAATACACATGGTAGTTTAACCAAGAGCACGGCTATTAGGAGTGTCCCACACAGTCACCAAATAAATATGCAAATACTCTCAAAACATAAATATCACTACAAAGATCAGCCACGATGAAAGGTTTAAATATATCTAATAATAATAATAATAATAAAAAAGACAATATTAAATATCTATTCATAGTGAACTTAGAGTTCAAAATCACAGGAAATATTTAAAATAACATTGAAGGACAGAGTCAGACAAATAAAGAAAAACAATATCTAAACTAACCTTCACTATATTCCTGACTGAATCTAAGATAAATATTACTCCCTGCTTACTTAATAGAGCAAGGTATATAATGTGGTGAATGGTCCTTCTTGTTGTCAGGCCCAAGACAGAATGCAGAATTCTCAGTCTTACTAAGAAACTTTTCAAAATAATATCTAATATATTACTTCTGGGATAGCTTGCAGAATGACATCACATCTGCTCAACTGGCTTATATTTCCCATGCAAACCCCCGTTGCTGGAAGCTGGCAAGATTTAGCACCTACCTGTAAAAATACACACACAAGGTTTTTTGCTCAGATCTGTGGTAGGTACTGGAAGTCATAAAGCAATTGCATACCTGGATGCTTCCAGAGTAGTAATTAGTTCACCCCAAAGACAATACAGTAAGTTTCCTCGTACAGACTTTTTCTTTCTGACAACATTGAAACTTGTGAGATAACATCTTTATAGCCTAGCCCATTAAGTGATTTAATTTCAGATATATTTTAAAGTTTGCAGGACTGAGGTTAACCTCCTGTCTTCCAGTTTCCTCTGTTAAAATATATATACATTTAAACAGTTACAGTAGTGCATGTACATTTCTGTTCTCTCCAGTAGGGCACGCTGTGGATGCATTTCAAACACAAACACTTTACAAATACCTTTTCAACACAAACACCTATACAAATCAGTTTGATATACATGTGGCATACAGTTCTAATACATTTGTAACACAAGTATCTTGCATAAATCAGTTTGATATTCACAAATGACATATATTTATTTACAAAATTCCAGCTAACTGTGCTGGCAATACCTGCTATCACCCCCCCCCCCCCATTTAAAGACTCAAGCTAGTTTTTCAAGTGCCCCTTGAGAAACATTGCTTGAGAGGAATGAGCCTGTCTTGGAATACATTACCCCATACCCTGTCTTGAGATTCCATCTGCCTTTGCATTGGTGACACCATTAAAGTGTTGCACTGCCATATCATATCCCTGCAACCCTAGGCTCCACTCCTGCCTCCTGCCTAGCAGTTCAACCATGCAGTTAACATCACTAACCTTCATTACCACTTTGAAGGGTCCCTCCCAAGCTGTCTGCACCTTATTGTGTCTGACAGGAATGAGAACCATAACCTGTTACCCCACAGCATTCTCCCTAGCTTGAGAATTCCTATCATACCCAACATTTTCTGCTGCTGGGCTTCTGCCAGGTTCTCCTGGACCAAACCCATGACTTCCCTGAGCCTGGTTGTGAGGTTTAGGACATATGCCACAACAGAATTCTTGTGGGATTCACACTCACCCTTCCACTCAACTTGAATCAAATTTATTGGTCCACTCACCCAATGGCCATACAGCAAATCAAAGGGTGAAAAACTGTGGATTCCTGGGGTACCTCTCTGTATGCAAACAGCCGAAGGGGCAAATATTTCTCTCACTCTCTCTTAAACTGGTCTGCAAATGCCCATAGTATGGTGTTTAGTGGAGAGTCTAACCTCTCCACAAGACCATTAGTCTGGGGGTGGTAGGGGGTGGTCTGTAGGTGCTTCACCCCACGGTGCTTCCACAAACAAGCCAACAGGTCAGACATGAAATTGGCACCTCTGTCAGTCTGTATTTTTCTTGGGAAACCTACCCTGCTGAAAATCTCAAACAAAGCATTTGCCACCTTTTCTGCCTCAATGACAGGGGCAGAAGGGAACAGGAGGACAGGGCCACTGCCTCAGGGTATCTGGTAGCATAATTTACTACCACTAGGGTATGCTTCTTCACTGTGAAACTTGGGGTTTTCAGAGGTTCTACAATATCCATAGCTACCCTCTGAAATGGCTCCTCAATCACAAGCAAAGGCCCAAAGGAGCTTTGACCTTGTCCCCTGCATTGCCTATGTTTTGGCACTGCCCACAGGTTCTGCAGAACTCTGTCACATCCCTTGCAATCCCAGGCCAATAAAAGTTCTACATAATATGTCTCTTGGTATGCTTTATGCACATATGACCTGCAAAGGGAATGTCATGGGTTATGGCTAGAAGTGCCAGATGGTAGGCTCTGGGCACTACCGAGTGCTGGATTCTCTCACCCTCTAGCCCTCCTTCAGGGGTCCATTCTTCATAAAGTAACCCTTTGTTCCAGTATATGGAATCCCCTTTTCCCTGAGAATTAGGTGCCTCCCTAGCTACCTCCCTCAAGCCTTATAATGTAGGGTCTGAGAGCTGAGCCCTTTCAAGCTCTCTCTTTGTAACCCTTCCCAGCCCCCCTTCCCAGGAAGTCTGGTCTCTTCTGACAGTGGTGCCTCACTGTCAGCCTGGGTACTACTACTCACCTCTGCCCTTGCAGTCACTCTGTCCAAGGGAACATCAGTACCCACAAGCAGCTGTGGCTCACGTCTCACTGCTACAGGGTGGTTCTCTCCCTGAAGTAGCCACCTCACCAGTCCTGGATTCAAGTGTGTGATCTGTCTGGACCCCCCCCCCCCACCAGGCTACCAGACCCACATGCCTGTCTCCAAGCCTGACTGCGTGTCACTGAATGCACACATGGTACTGCAGTATTAATATCATTCCCTATCAGTACATCTGCAGGGATATCCTCAAACACACCTACTTGCTTGCTTCCATTTCCACCCTCCCAGTTAATGTGATCCCTAGCCAAAGGTATTTGGAATGGGGTCCCTCCTAAAACTCAGACTGGAGCAGACTGTCCAAGCAAGTAGTGCTCCTGTTTATCCATTGCAGGCTTCACAATGGTTAGGTCAGAGACTGTGTCTCTCTTAGCAGTGGCCTGTTTCCTATTTACTAAGATAAGATATAACCTCTTGTGGTAGTTTGGTACCCTTGTTGTCTACAGACAACTTACCACAGGCATACTGTTATTCCCACTTGCTGGCTCTTTTGTTCTCTACATTGCCTCCCTGGACATCTATATGATACATGGCCCCACTGGTTAGATTTAAAACATTTAACCCCTGATCCTGGCCATGCACCTGAACTAGTGGCTTCCCTTGTTACTGGTGGATTCTGTTGGGGTGGCTTAGGCTGCTCACCATGGCTTTCATTATATCCATGTGCAGTATTGTGTATCCATTTCTTGTGCAGTGATGCCCTGCTTGCTAGATCCCTTTTCCCCCCAGCTCATCTGGGGAGTTGCTTTCCCTCTCTGCCAACCAGATTCTCATGTCCTCAGACAAAGTGCTAAGGGCTTATTCCCTCACCAAAAGGTCTGGCAGCCCTTCAGAAGTGGTGACCTGACACCCACTCACCCACTTATGAGAATAAGTGCTTAACTCAGCAATATAACCACACACACTTTCATTTGCCTTTCATCTATGCTCACAGAACTTTTTTCTATAAGCTTCAGGTGTTAATTTAAAACACACTAATAAACATTTCTTTACTTTGTTATAGTCTAAATAATCAATATCATATGATTTAGAAACATCAGTTACAACTCTACCATGGAGTAAGGGGGTCAGGAACTGTACCCAAGCCCTTGGACAACATTATACTGCTTGGATATTCTTTCAAATATATGAATAAAACTATCAAAATTATCACTTTCTTGGTATTGAGAAATAAGTTTACTTACCTTTATTGCTTCTGAGGTATGGCTACTCCCTTCCCCATTACATCCATGACCCTGGCAAAGAGTGAGCATTTCTTTTTCATGTTGCCTCTGCCTCTCATTTTCTTTGGCTTCCAGATGTCTCAGTCTCTCTGCTGATGCTAATTTCATCTGTTTCTTCTTTCCTTCAGCCTCCAAACATCACATTATCTCTGCTGATTCTAGTTCCAAACATTTGGCCTCCAGCTCAAGTCTCTTTAACTCCAGATGGATTTTTAAGTCCTCTGAGGAAAAGTTGAACTGTCCATTTTCTGAGAGCTGTACATCCCCAATGCCAGTCTGGTTGTCTTCCTGGTTGCTGGTCTGTGATGCAGCTGTGATTAAGGATGCATTAATTTTCCCTTTAGTCAGGTTGGCATGCACAAGTCCTCTGACTTGGCACATCTCAGCCAACTGGCTCCTTGTCAGCTTTGCATAGTCCTCTGCTGACATCCTTGCCTGCTGTCACTGATTAAGTAAGCTAACAACAAATAAATAAAATTATTGTGATATGGAACTCTGACTGTCTACCATGTCTTTACTTGAGAGTATGCACACCTTTGCTGACAACTGCTTACAGGCTACAGAAGTTCAAAATCCATACCACTGTTCACCAATATGTGATGTGGTGATCCCACCACTGCCAACCAATATATGATGACACTCCAGCTCTGGGCCAGTAATCAAGGAGCCTCAGTCCTCACCACTGGCACCTGTGGGAGATGTTCACTAACAGGATAACAGTTGCACACACAGTATCTCCAGATGCAGCTCTTTGCACCAAGCACAATCACGCACAGTTTCCCTTAAGACCACATGGGGAGCACAGTCAGTCTGTGGCTGGTTTCTCCCTTTTTCTCCAGATCCCCAGTAAGACTCCCCACTGGCACAGCTATAGAGTTGAGATCTCAGGTGAGTGTCCAAGCCAAGACCTCCAGCACCCTATCTGTCCAACCAGTGCTTTGTGTCCCTGCCCAAATAGCTGACACACACTCTGATATTTGATTTACACACACACACACACACACACACACACACACACACACACACACACACACACACACACACACACACACACACACACACACACACACACACACACACACACACAGAGAGCTGGGAAAGGCTGGCACAGGTTTACTAGCTATACCCCCTTCTGCCAAGACTATGAGGTAGTTACCACAACCACCAGACACTCCTGCCTGCTACCTTAAGACCCTTACAAGGGTACCCAATATACTGAGTGAAATTAATATTAATACAAATGGTAGTTTGACTAAGAACAAGGCTATTAGGAGTGGCCCTCACAGTGTCACCAAATAAATATGCAAATACTCTCAAAACTTAAACATCTCTACAAAGATCAGCCACAATGAAAGGTTTAAATATGTTTAATGATAAATAATAAAAAAACAAGACAATGCTAAATATCTTTTTACAGTGACATCAGAGTTCAAAGTCACAGGAAATGTTTAAAAGTATATCGAAGGATAGACTCAAACAAATAAAGAAAAACAATATCTAAACTAAGCTTCACTATATTCCTGACTAAATCTAAATGAATTACTACTCCCTATTTACTTAATAGAGCAATTGATATGATGTGGTGAATGGTCATTCTTGTTGTCAGGCACAAAACAGAATACAGAATGCTCAGTCTCACTAACAGAGTTCTCAAAATAATATAGCTTGCAGAATTACATCACTTCTGGTCAATTGACTTCGTTTCCATGCAAACCCCCATTGCTGGAAACTGGCACGGCTTAGCACCTACCTATAAAAATACACACACAAGGGCTTTTGCTCAGATCTGTGGCAGGTGCTGGAAGTCATAAAACAATTGCATACCAAGATGCTTCCAGAGTAGTAATTAGTTCAGCCCAAAGACAATACAGAAAGCTTCTTAGTACAGACTTTGTCTCTCTGGCTGCACTTAAACCTGTGAGATAGCATCTTTATGGCTTAGCCCATAAAGTGATTTAATTTGAAATATATTTTAGAGTTTGCTGAACTGAGGTTAACCTCCTGTCTTCCAGTTTCCTCTGTTAAAACATATACACTTAAACAGTTACAATAGTGCATTTACATTTATGTTCTCTCCAGTAGGGCATACTGTGGATGCATTTCAAACACAAGCAGTTTACAAATACGTTTTCAACACAAGCATCTTGTATAAGTCAGTTTAATATTCACAAATGACATATAATTATTTACAAAATTCCAGTTAGCTGTGCTGGCAGTACCTCCTATCGTCACGACTTACTCAGAATCATTGCAGCTAGATAACATTTATTTTAGTGAATATATTAAATGAGTCATAATGTTCAAAGGGTAAAGATTTCATAAAATTTATAATGGGACAAATGATAGATCTTTATTGCATAAAGAATATTTTTCAGCATACCAGCATGTAATATTTAGAAATGTTGATCAAATGTGTCCAAAAAAGGGTCAACATATTGAATAAGAATATTAAAGAGACTGACTTGTCCATTTTTATCTGAAATTCACAAAACAGTTAATAACACTATTTTTTCAAAGCTTGAGAAATGTGTCACTTCAGTACATCAGTAGAAGGAAAAGAAGCTCTCCAGAGAGAAGAGGAAATATGATGAAGAGAAATTCATACTTTGAACACCAAGCATTTGAGTGGAATGAACAATGATTTGAATGAGAAGAAATCTGATTCTTTTTTGTTTTGGAATTATTCTCAATGAGGCAATCAGACAGGATTGAGAATCACAGAAATGGAGAGAAGCAAATGTAACATTGATAATCCCATATGGATTATTTCAGGAAAAAATAAGAAAAGCGGACGTACAAATACAGAAAAATCATAAACAGACAGCAGAATTATCAACAGGACAATGCACAGCCCCCTGTAGGTACAATTTGTTTTGATTTTATTATTTTTAATTATACTTCCATGCCTATCAATGAACGTCAATTTGGTTTACTGAGACATGTTTTTTAAAAGCCATATAGCTAAACCTGGGAGATAATATTACTAAACTTATTTGAAAAAAAAACTGAACATTAATTTGTGTTTTTTTCATGGCAAACTATCAAGTAAATCTAGTTCAACTAATATTGATGGTCATTATGGAATCCACCTTTCCACCCCAGTTTGTTTTGGCTGAAAATATATATATATATCCAGCAAAGTAGTGGCCTTTAGAACTGTCCACCTTAATAGAAATGGTACACTTTCCTTCTCCTAAAAGATTGGCTGGCTCTTCAGGAACTATAAGGGAATAAATTAATTAAGGTGACAAAAATCTGATAGAGGGGATGGGTGGTATTGATGAATACTAGTGACTATACCACTAAAATGTTGAGTATGAGCTTCAATAGATATTTTTATTCATCTGTGACACTGAATGAAATTTATTTGGTATATTGGGTGAATGATTTTATATTAGATTTATTGTTAAACAGATTTATTGATCTTGATGAACATGATTGTTTACTGGTTAACAGACCAAAGCTACCATCAATGCTTAGTATTTCCAAAGTTTTTAAGGACATAAATGATCCATTATTAAGGCTCATTATATCAGACTGTACTAGTTTCATCATTCTCACTGATGCAGTATGGATTGAATACTAAAGCCTATTCCACCTAGGAGGAGGACGGATATGGATCCAAGAGAATGTTCCTAGCAAATCTAACTCTGGACCTAGAAAGGTATCCAGTTTGTAATACTTTGTAAAAGTGTATATGGAGGAGCATGTAGCTGCCTTTAAAATGTTTCTAGAGTTCATTCCTTTCCAATGTATTATTAAACAAGACAGGGATCATGTAGAATATCACCCAGTACTACTAGGAATTGATTTGCCATGTTGGGAATAACAAAAAGCAATACTTCTGGGCATCTGCCTGGAAATTTCTGTTTAGACACAAGGTGTCCCTTTTTGTTCCTTGATAAGAAAAATAGCTGATCACCTTTTCTTAAGGGGTTAATTCTGTCAAGATGGTAACTGAGCTGCAAGTGCATGTCTACAGTATGCAGAATCCTTTCTTCCTGTTTTTTAGGTTCTGGACAAAAACCTGCATAACTGATGGTTTGATTAAAAATAAACTCTGAAACTACTTTTGACATAAAGGAAGGCTTTATTCTTAAAATGACCCCATCCCTGTGGAAAATCAGTTAGAGCTCACCCACCATGAGAGGTTGCAACTCAGATACTGCTCTTTCAGATGTCAGAGTAATGATGAGCATACTTTTTATGAATTTTAAATCAGCTTGATGTGCTGGTTCTGTAGGTGACATAGTCAACTTCTCCAGCACAGAGCTGTAATTCCAAAGAAGGGCAACCTATTTACAATGTAGTTTCAGGTATAAAACTCCTTTCATAAACTGTTTTATCAGAAACAGAGAAGAAGGAGGAGGATTCAGAGACAGACATACTGAAACAGCAACAATATGAGCTATTACAGAGGAATAAGAAAGGCCAGAGAAAAGCAATTCATACAAACATTGAAAGCAAAATCCCTGATGGGACCCTGGTTATTGGTTATCTACCATGTAGAAGATCACTTTCACTTCCCAATGTAGGATTTTCCTGAAGTAGTCTTTCTTGCCTCCTTTAGTACTTGATGCACATCCTCAATAAGTTAATGCCTAAAAGATATTAGAACTGAATCATCCAGGCAGTCAGTTGAAGTTGATTGAGATTGTGGAGTAACAAACTCTGCCTCATTTTGTGTGAGTAGATCCACTCTATGAGGAAGCTTGTGCTAACTGCCCTTGGCCGATTCCATAAGAAGGAAGATCAAATGTTGCCTTGCCTAACAGGGGGTCACCACAATGAATTTTGAGAATCTGTCTGAGTCTTCAGAATTACCCTGGATATCGGTGAAAAGGGTGGAAACTCATAAAAGAACATTCTCGTCCAAGGGAATGAAAATACATCTGTTTTCTAGGCTTGCTCACAAGGGAACCCTGGAGCAAAAGTTGTTTTGCTGTCTGTTTTTAAAGGAGACAAACAGGTGTATTTGAGGTGCCTCCACAACTGGATCAGTTCCTAGAAGACACTCACATTCAATTTCCATCTGTGAGTGTCTGTCCTAGCCGTACTCAGCTTGTCTGCCACTATGTTTTGCTATGATGGAATGAAATATGCTTGAAGGGTCAAGAAATGCTGAAGAGATAATTCCCAAGCCATCAGAGACAATCTGCATATGGGGTATAACCTTGTACCTCCCTGGTTATGTACTAAATTACTAAGAAATTGTCTATAACCACTTGAAGAGGTCCTGTGGACCATAGGAGATGGAAAGACTTCAAGGTGTGGATTGTAGCCATCTTATTTATTCTGAGAGAGCACCCCTGCATTACCAGGCTTCAATTCATACCACACCTTTCGGCCACCTAACCCAGAAAGAAGCACTAAAGGCGGAGGGGTGTCCATATTCATTAAGGATATCCACACCTCCAGGCTAGTTGCACAGCATAATACATCCGAGATTATCCAAGTGCAACTAACTCTGGGCAAGACCGCAATCCAAATTGTAGCTTGCTACAAACCCCCCACCATGCCCCAGGATTCACACTCATTTCTTGATACACTGGAAAGTATTAAGGTACAACCCAACACCCTAATAATGGGCGATTTCAACTACCCCACCATTAACTGGGAAAACTACTCATGTACCAACTCTTTTGCTCAACGTTTTCTAGAATTCATAAATTCCAATGCCTTGGATCAACTTATTCACACTCCCACCAGGGGCAGCAATATCCTAGACCTGGTCATTAACAACATGGGAAACCAGTGTTCCACACCAGAGGTCAATTCCTCATTGGTTAGATCCGACCACAAGCTAATCAGCCTAGACATCCACATCCCACCCCCAGCCACAATTAGGGAAACCATCGTAAAAAACTTCTCAAAAGCCAACTTCACACTTCTTAAGACAGAAGTGGCAAACTTCATGACGCCCATGCAGACAGACAGTAGAGGTATGACTGCTGAATCCTACACAAATGCACTTTATAAGCACTTACACGAGTGCATGGATCATGCTATCCCTAATAGAACCAAGATGTTATCCTCCAAAAAAAGGAAGCCAATCTGGTGGTCCTCTGCCATAATCAAACTCTACAACAGAAGAAAGAAACTGTTGCAAAAAAGAGTAAAATCCCATGACTGGAGGAACTCCCTGGTCAACCTCAGTAAGAAGCTGAGATCTCTCATAAAATCCCCCAAAGCTAGTTACGAAAACAAAATTGTCACTGACTCTAAAGACAACCACAAAGCATTCTATAGCTATGTCAAGAATCTAAATGGGAACACTCAGATCTGCTCTGAGTTACAGCATAATGGCACTAAATATACAGAACCAGCTGATATTGCCAACATCCTAGCAGATAGGTTCAGTGCTAACTTTATCCCCCTCTCACCCCCTAGAGGGCCCATCTCTATACTGGAAGAATGCAAAGTTCCTATAATCACAGCTGCACAGGTAAAAAACACACTCTCCAAAGCCAAGAACACAGCATCCATGGAACCTGACAATATCCCAGGCTGCGTTCTACACGAACTACAGAATGAACTAGCACCCTACCTAAGTACCATGTTCAATCATAGCCTCACCTCAGGCTTTGTACCCACTGAATGGTGCACTGCGACAGTTATCCCACTCCATAAAGGGGGAACCACGACGGACCCCAGGAACTACCACCCCATTAGCCTGATGAGCCTGGTCTGCAAGGCCATGGAACATATCATCATGGAACTCAAACAAAGACATTGGTAATCTCCAAACTCTGGACCCTACTCAGTTTGGATTTGTAAAAGGCAGATCATGTCTCCTAAACCTGATTGACTTCTTTGAAGCAGTCACCAAAGCCATAGATGAGGGTAAAATGGTTCACACAGCTTATCTAAATCTCGCCAAGGCTTTCGACACCATCCCCCACTCTGAAATTATAGATAAGCTCACTAAACTAGGTATAAATCCCTATGTCACAAGATGAGTTGCCAACTGGCTCACAGACAGAACCCACACTGTGAAAGTAGCGGATTCCAAATCTGACATCAGACCAGTGACAAGTGGAGTACCACAGGGTTCAGTCCTGGGTCCTCTCCTGTTTGGTATCTACTTCTCTGAAGTGCAGGCCAACACAGAAGGTCTTTGGCTAACAAAGTTTGCAGATGACTGCAAACTAGGAGCCATAATCAAAACTCCTAACAATGTGGACAAACTACAAAAGGGCCTCACTGAGACAGATACCTGGTGTCAAAGCCATGGCCTGAAGCTCAATGCCAAAAAGTGTATCGTCATCCCTTTTGGTAAAAACTCTGTACCCATGAACTACCACATAGCTGGTAGTCTACTTAATGCCGAAAATGTGATAAGAGACCTTGGGACACAGGTGGACAGCAGTCTCTCCTTTGATAATCACATTGCCACAGTGGTCAGGAAATCCTTCTACGTGGCTCATCTCATCACAAAAGGATTCTCATCCAGAAAAAAAGAGGTCATTGTTAGCTTCTACTCATCACTCATTAGACCCACTATAGAGTACAATGCCCCTTTTGGTATGTACCTCACAAGACATCAACAACTAGAAAGACCACAGAAATACCATACAAAGAGGATTACTGGCCTCAAACAGATGCCCTATGTAGACCGTCTCAAAAAACTACAGCTTTACTCCATCGCATATCGCCTACTCAGGGGCAATCTCTGCCAAACATACAAAGCAATGTCAAACCCAGAGCTGTTGGACATGCTCCACTTAAAGAAATCCCAATCCCTCTGAGCTACACGCTCTAGGGACCTTAACCTTGTCACCACAATAAACAGAACATGCTGGAGGGATAGATTCCTGTCCCAGAGACTTCCCATACTCTGGAACAGACTACCTATCTATGTCAAACAGAGCTCCTCATTAGCACTCTTCAAGAAAAATCTTGATGATTGGATGGGAAATGGGAAATTCACCCCGGGGATCACTTCTGTGGCTCTGCTCGACATGGGCACAGGAAAATAATTTTCTTGGGTGGCGAAAGCCAGGGTACATTTTTTGGTTAGTCTTGTATGGGCCCTAGGGCCGATAGCCTAGTACCTACCTATGAACCTATGATGTGTTTTGGTTTGTCTTAAAGACATTACAAGCTCTGCTCCTTTACCACCATGGAAACTGTTCTCCAAGCAAAATCTGACACTTCTGTGGTGAGAAATTATTTGGGGTCTGAAGAGAGAAAGGGAGACCTGGGTTCAGTTGAATTTGTTGTTTCCACTAATGCAGTTCCCTTTTCAGGAAGTCCAAATGATGGGTCCAAGTATTTTTTTAGCATCCATTGTCTTACCCATGTGCAACCTTACTAGGAGAATCAGAATAATCATAGAAGCCATGAATTCTAGGATCCTGATAAATTCTCTTGCAGAAATCTGACACTGATTGAAGAAGTCCAGGAAAGATTCTAGGTAAAAAATCTACTTTCTCTTGAGTCATAAAGGCCTCTTGAAGAGAAGTATCTAGAAGACAGCCAAGAAACACAATCCTGTTAGACGGATTCAATGAGAATTTTGCAGTATTTATCTGGAAGCCTAGATTGGTCAAAAGAGATGTAACAAATGTTAATGAGTCTTGACATCCACATAAAGACTCTGCAAAGGTAAATAAGCAATCTAAATAAGAAAAATATGAATGCCATTTAGTCTGCAGTAAGCTATGGCTGGAGCAAGATATTTTGTGAACACCCTTGAAGCTGCAGATAATCCAAAGGGTAATGCAGTGAACTGATGGCGTGAACCAGAAATAAAGAACTTTAGAATTTTCCTGAAGCCTGTGGATATGGGAAAATCATAATACACATTTTAACTCTAGTTTTACTAAGTAACTCATAGGAGGAATAAAGGGTAACAGGTATTGTAAGGTCAACATTTTGAATTTTGGTACTTTCACATAAAGATTTAGAAATGAAAGATCTAGTACTGGCTTCCAAGAAGCCTCTTTCTTTGATACTAGAAACATTCTGGAATAGAAGCCCTTGCCCCTTTGACTCATGGCTGTGGTTCTTTAACTTCTTGGGTATGCAAAGACTGAAACACCTGAGGAAAAAACTGTTTGTTTCATCAGGTTGGGAGGGGTATTACCTTGAAAGGAGGGTTCTGTATCAAGTGTTATCTTGTAACCCTCCTGCACCAGACTTAGCACCCAGGAGTCTGAGACAATATTTTGCTAACGGGAGTGTTGAGGACTAGTTTGTGGGACAGACTGGCCGGAGGAGAGAGAAGGGAGAAAGAATGCTGACATGGTCATTTTGTACTGTTAATCTATCCCTTTTTCTGAAATGATCCTTTTGTGGTTCTTTCCAGCCATCTTTTTTAGCAACTTGGTTTTGTTTAAATGGCTTTTTTTCATGAAAGAGGGAGGGCTTTGTAGGGTTTGTATTCAGTACATGAAAAATCTTAGAAACTCCTTGAATAATATTATTTGAGAACTGGGTAGCAGAAGAGCCAACAATACCTCCTTATCTATAAAGCAAAATCTAAGATTTCAGACTTTAGCTTATCAGCAAACTTTTGGTTATCTACCCATGTATATCTTCTCAACATTGTAGCAGTATCATTTGCCGTAAACACAGTATCTGCACAACCATACACACTCTTCAATGATTGCTTATATATGTGGGATAGGGTAGAAACAGTCTGGTTCAAAAAAGAACTAGAAAAAGTGGTAGTGAATTCCTTTAAACTGTCCATATCACAAACCATAAATTTCCACATATGTGCCTGATAATTCAGAATGAAGTCTAAAGTAGGCAAAAAAAAATATCTTACCTGAATGGCCCAACATTTTGCCTATCTTATCACCAGGAGAAGGATTTGTATTAAGGACTGACCTGCTGTCAGCATGAGACACAGTATAAATCACTGCTGGATCAGACCTAATCTGAGACAAAAGAAATGTATTAGCCTGAGATGCCTTATACTGTTTACTAGCATTTTCAAGTATTAACTGACGGTATCAAGATTGTTGCCGGCAGCCTTCAACACATCCTCTAAGCCCTACAAGGCTGGCAGTATGGGGGGAATGGGAGAGGATTAAGGTATATCTATTTGTAACATGTCATAGTATCTCCTCAAGTTCAGGGGTAACATCTATCTGTTCCCATAAAAATACATCATTCATTCTGGCTATGGTAAGAATAAAAGAAAATTCCTCCATAACAGGATAAGAATTAATATTTTCATCACTGTCCAAGAACTGGGATTTGGGAATCTGTAGGAGAAGAAGTGCTATCTCTGTCAATGTCAGAATCATCAGACTCAGGAATTAGTTTCAAGTATGTCCACCTGTAATGGTCTCTGTGTACTAATATTCATTTCCTGTAATGAATACTGGTACACAGTGTTCATTACCTATAATCTCTGGCAGTTAGTGCAGAAGGTTAAGGCTGTGAACTGTAGTTCCTATGGTACAGGGTTTGATTCTCTCAGCTTTCATTTGCCTGCTGTGAGACCTTGAGCAAGTAATTTAACCAGACAGTGCTTAGGGGCAACTGCAGATTTGGGCTAGGCTCAATAATGGTCCCCTGGACTGCAAGCCTATTAACTGCCCATGAACTGGGAACATATGAGTTGGCAGTTTTTAAAAATTCCCTACAAAGTGCTCTGTCAATAATTTTGGAGAAGCAAATGACTATAACTAATGAACTTATTCTTACAATAATATAGTATAATGCTTTATTTTGCAGGTACATCACCAGACACCTGCAGCAGCTGGCGAAACCACAGAGGTTTATCACCAAGAAAATTCAGGGCCTCAAAAACATGACCTACATGGAAAGACTGAAAGCACTGACACTATATGCTCTATCCTACAGGCTACTGAGAGACGACTTGTGCCTGGCCTACAGAGCAGTCTCTGATCCTGCCCTAATGGTAATGCTGCATGTCAGCAAATCAAATGGAACAGGAGTCACTCACTCCAGGGATCTCAACTTAGCCTGTGACACTAATAGAACATGCTGGAAAGACATATATATCTCCCAGAGATTGCTGCTGCTCTGGAATAAACTCAAGTGAAGAAGAACTACTCAATGACCCTATTCAAGTGCAGCCTAGATAACTGGATGGCAGACTGCAAATTCACACCAGGGGTGGCAGCAATATCTCTCATGGACAGGGGCAGTTGGTAGACTCCCACTCTATCTCCTGCACCTAGAAAGGTGTTTCTCCCATGCCCAAATCAGACAATGGAATAGTCTAAGAGGATATGGATGACCCTGGTTTCTGATGGCCAAAATGACTCCAACAGAGGGAGCTGAGGAAGTAAGTGAAAGGTCTGAGGAACAACCAATGGCCACTGCAGGTTCACTCTCTGTCTGCTGAGCCATAGGCTGAGGCTACAAAAATGACAAGTAGTCCATGGTAAGTATTTTTTTTTCATTTTAGGTACAGTGGGAGAAGAACTAGCTACAGCAATGCAAGTATCCATGCTGCAGCTAGGGGAAGAGGAAACAAAAGTGCTAAGCATTGCTGGAGTGATTCGGTGGGAAACTAAATTATCACTGAATGTTCACAACCAGCATACTTATACTTACAACACTTTCCCTGATCTCTTCATCATTAATTAAAAAAAAACAAAAAAAAACACATACACGGAGAGAACACAAATTCACAACTGAGAGGTAAGTTATCACAAAGTGAGCATAAGCATTACACTAACACCTACATTCCCAGTCATCCTTCCGTAAACTTTCTTAGCCCAAAAAAATCAAAGTTTACACAATGAGTAGTACATAATTTCTCACTATTAGGCTATAAATACATTAGCAGACACTACTAACAATAGTGGTTCCTGGATGGAAAATACTGGGTTTCCTAAAGGGGAAATGCTGCTTTTAGTAAAAAAATTATATGTATATTATTTTTCTTAAAAAAAGCAATAATTTCTGTGTGAAGAAGTTTCCCAATGAGGACTTATCTGACAGAAAAAAGCTCTTAGCTTATTGTTGGAAAGGCCAAGTAAGGCTACTTTTTGAGATGGCAAAAAGTACTGAAGAAATCTTCACTGAGTGCTTATTTCCCTTCTTGAACTTAGCCAATAGCTAGAGTGATTGTGTGTGTGTGTGTGTGTGTGTGTGTGTGTGTGTGTGTGTGTGTGTGTGTGTGCGTGTGCGTGTGTGTGTGTGTGCGTGTGTGTGTGCGTGTGCATGCATTGCTGGGGACTTAGAGGTTTTTAAAGCTGCCCAGTTGTCATTTCCTATGCAGCAGGAATGATGAACACGTAGTATACTGTCCATGTGTCATCACATTTAAGGGTATACATGCAAATAACAAATTGCTAAAGTATACCCAGGCTCTCAAATTAGTGGGAAGAGAAAAAACAGAAATGAAAGTTCCATAGTATAGGGTTACTGTTTAAAAGTTGTTAAAAACATCATTGCTAAAATGTTATTGTATAATAACACCATATATTTTTGTGTGAGTAATGCATCACCCACAGCAAAAAATTGTATATTGCTTAGGTTTGCCATCAATATGGAGCAACAGTATGTCCTTAAAGTGATAGCACTTAAAATTGTTCAGCTACAGAATGATGTACTTCAAGTGATACTGAAGGGGATGAAGACTTTGTAGTTATCTGTTTATACACTTCCAACATTGTAAATCAAAATCAAGGACAGCTATAGGTGTTACTGCTCAATGCTAAGAGTCTAAACAAAAAATCCACTCCCTACAAGCTTTCCTCACCATGGAGTATGCTGATGTCTGTGCAGTTGCTGAGACATGATTTATAGTTGTAGAGAGCCCCCTGGTAGTGCAAGGCTATAATGCCTTCCACACATGTAGATCAGCTAGTTCACAGGCAGGGACTTAAAGGTGGAGGTGTTTCCAGTTACATCAAAAATAAAATATACGTAATGGCTGCTCCACTAGGATGGTGCACTTGAGTTTCTCCAAGTTCAAATCATTGTAGGCAAAATGTCATACCACTTCCTTGCAAGCTATAGATCCCCCTCTATGACCCCAGAAACCTATAACACATATTTAAGGTTACTGGAAACCACCATCCAACCCAACATCATATTCATGGGTGACTTTAATTACCTCATTATTAAGTAGGGATCACATACAACACCAAACATGCAGGAATAAATATTCCTGGATTTTGTAACACAAACTCGTTGGACCGGATTGGATCCAGTCCTCACTAATATGAGAGAATCTTGTAATGCCCTCCCTGGTAAGACCAGATTACAAAATGGTCTCTTTTGAAGTAAAAATAAAACCTGGGACCCCAGCTAACCCTGAAATGTTCAGGAACTACTCTAAGGCTAACTTCTTGCTATTAAGTGATAACCTGGGAAACTTTCAAGCTCCTCTAAACTAAACCCCTAGAACACTGCTGCCTACATGGAACTGTTCACAGAATTCTTATACAAGCATGATAATAGCTACACAAAAGGCAGCAGTACCCACCAGGAATAAGTACAGAACTCAAAAAAAAAAAACAAGCCACATTGGTGGAATAATAACATCAATAGAGTGTATAAAAGAAGGAAAAAATCATGGCAAAAACTAGAAAGTGTAACACCTAGAAGGATAAAAGTGCTCTCATCAAACTAACAAACAACTCAAAGGACAAATAAAGTCTACCAAAGCAAAATTTGAAATCAATTTGGCCTCCCTTGCCAAAGACAACCACAAGGCATTCTTTTGCTATGTCCACACCCTCAAGGGCAATACACAATTGTGTGCAGAACTCATTGTAAATGGAGCCACCTGCAGAGCCAGAAGATACAGCAAACCTACTGGCAAACAAATTCAGCTCTAACTTTACCCATCTCTCCCTCTTCAATTCCCCACCTCACCCCAGGAAATACCATCAAATATAATTCCCTCTTACTAGCACTAGGGAACAGGTTCTCACTGCTTTCTGTAAGACCAAGAATACTGCATCAATGGGCCTAGATAATATCCCAGGGTGCCTTCTAAACAGAACAAAACATGACCTATCAAATCGTCTGGAAACACTATTTACCTGTAGCCGCCAAACGCACTTCATGCCTCACGAATTGAGAGCAGCAACCTTCATCCAACTGCACAAAGATAGGCCATCTAAAGACCCTGCAACTACAGACCCATAAGTATCACTAGTCTTATATGTAATGCCATATAAAGAATTATCATAGAAATAATTAATAATGACATAAGAAACATCCAGACACTGGACCCAACACAGTTTGGCTTCATCAAGGGGAAGTTCATGCCTATTCAACCTGGTGGACTTCTTTGAGAAGATAACAAAACATTGGACAAAGCTAAATGGTTCACACTGTCTACCTTGTCCTGGTGAAGGTGTTTGACAGAATACCCCATTCCAGCATTTTTAGCAAACTCTCAAGAGGTTAGATATAAACTCTTTTGCCACCTGATGGATAGACAGTTGGCTTACAGTGAGGTCCATGATGTTAGAATTGGGGAAACCACCTCTACAAAGAGGCCAGTCACAAGTTCAGTCCCTCAAAGATTGATCCTGGGACTGCTACTTTTTGGTATCTACTTCTCTGAAGTCAAGGCCATTGTCAAGGGCCTATGGTTGGTCATATTTGCAGAAGACTGCAAATTAGGAACACTCAGAACCCCCCCCCCCACACACACACTGACACTAATATTCCCAGGAAGGATTAAACAGACATATAAATTTGTGTCAGGGCCATGGACTAAAGCTAAATTCCAGGGAATGCATAAGAGTACTCTTTAGGAAGTCATCGACCCTTGGTAACTATCATATTAACAACACACCCCTGAGAGTTCACCCAGTATTCATGGACTTGGGGAACACAAACAGTAATCTAGCCTTTGACCATCACATGTCTATAGTAGTAAGGATATCATTCTGTGTTGTGCAACTTATAAAGTTATGGTATCTAGGTACAAGAAAGTCATTGCTCCACTGTATTCTACATACATCAGATCTATCATTGAATACTATGCCCCTTTTTGTATGTACCTACCCAGACACATCCAACAATGGGAACTTCCACACTAAAAGAATACAGGGCATATTCATGTCTGGAAAGCTATGACACCCCTTAAACTATCTTCCTACATCAGATTTGGGAAGAGATTTTCTTCCCCATCCTATGCAGAATGCTTCAAAGCCATATACCTGTATTCTGTTGCCTAAGACTGTTGAGGAGAGATCTCTGCCTGTTATACAAGGCTTTGTTGGACCCCACCCTGATGGACCTCCTGCATACCCATAAAACAAACAGCACCAGAATAACCCATTCTAAAGAATTAGACCTTGCCTGTGATATAAACAGTACCTGCTGAAAAGACAGGTATGTATCCCAGAGACTACTATTTGTCTGAAACAGGCTCCCCATCTGTGTAAAGCAGAGTTCCTCCCTAACCAAATTCAAGTGTGACTTGGAAAATTGGATGAGGAAGAGGAAATGCATCCCTGGTTTGGCACCTATGTCTAATGGACACAGGCAGCCTGTAAGTGTTTTGTCTCCCAGCCCTAGCTTGTAAATGTTTCATCTCCAAAGCCTCTGCTTACACCTATCAAGGGTATCAGAACTCATCCGTGATTTGAGATACATGGCTAGACTAAAAAAAGCCCCAGTGGTCATTAGCCTAGTACACAACTATGATCCCTGACCCCATGTGTAAAAATGGGAAATGGGGTTGTGGAAGATAGATTTGCTCTGTCAGTTCCAGCTTGAATAATTGTATAGATTTTACCATTAATCAAAACATTTTTCCTCAAAATTAGTAAATGAACATACATGGCGAATATGTTTAATATGTATACTGGTGGTTCAGTAGAGAACAAATCATGATTTACTTTGAAGAGTCCTGTAAAATTGTAAGAGTAGAATACATGCATATGCATGTTTGCAATTAAAAACACAGACAAAACTACTAAAAATTAATAAAATCAACATGTGAAACCCAGACCTCTCAACCAATTGGGGACAAATTTCAACAGAATCAGGGACAAGTCAAGAAAAAATCAGGGACAATCAGGGACACTTTTAAAATATTAGTGCTATTAACTTGAAACACTGACAGAATCAGAGCATATGAATTAATACACATTTTCTAAAGTAAAAGAAGTTTATAACTCTTAATTATTATCATTATTCATTAAGTGTAATTTACCACCTTTCCTCCAAAAGTCACTAGTTTTAGGAGGGATTAAGAGGGACAGGGTTAAAATCTGAGTCAAAATCAGGGATGTCCCTGAAAATCAGGGACAATTGAGAGGTATGGGAAACCATCCAAACCACCAAGATGGGGAACAAAATATCTTCCCAAATCTGATGTAGAAGCACAGTGTTTTAATAGTTTAGGGGGTGTCATAGCTTTCCAAACATGAATATTTACATTAAAACAGTCCTCAATATTAGTTTTCTATAAAACATTGCCAGTACCTAACAACTTGTCCTTCTGCAAAAAATACCTAGTTGACAAGAAAGAGATCACATTCCATTTGGCCAAAGATCCTGAATTATATTTAGCTAAAACTGAATAATGAAAAAAAAATAACTGAAGACCATGGGGCATGTTTCTTTTTTCTTGAATATAACAAACTGATTAATAAATATTCGGTTCCATATTCGGCAATAGTCTTGAAGGACAGCACACTCAAAAGTTACATCAAAATGCAGAAGCAATAAAATGTGTCAAGTAAAGATGTGTTTTTCTTTAAATGCTCAGTGACTAATGATTTCAAAGCCATGAATGACATTTTTGTATGACATATGAAAAAGTGGGTTTTCATCAGACAAATACATTATCAAACGTGTTGAGTGTTTTATGTTTATCGACTAAACAGGAAAAATACATGTATGCACATGTGTATATGTGTCCCTGTGTGTGTTTGTGTGAGTTTATATTCGGAGGCATAGTTGGAGTGAGATGAAGGGGGCAGCCTCCATGGGCTCAAAGTGTTGGGGGCACAATCAGCAGATCCCAGTTGCTCTTCAGTGCATTGCTATCATTCAAAAATGAATGCAAGTAATGTATTTGTGATCAGAATTTAAGCTCTTTAGCAGTGCATGTCTTTAATGTATCACCAGCATTTACTGTCAGAAGTAAAGTGCTGTCGCAATCAGTGTGTGCCATAAACTATAGCAGATGCTTGCTGATTGTATCGAGCAGTCTGCTACAATTTAAAAGGAGAGAAGAGCTTCAATCCTCAAGTCAAAGGAGAGAGAGATTTTTTTGTTTTGTTTTGTTTTTTGCTCCTCAGCTTAATGTTGAGTTGGAGGGTGGTTGATGCCAGACTGGGGGATGGAACCAGGCAGAAAAGTAGCTACCAACATTTTTGTTTACACTTCCCTGAGTCCTAACTTCATGAGGTCTCAGGATCCACTCATTGAGGTCAGCTCCTCACTAATGAACTCTGATTTTTGTATACAACATAATACAATTGCATTTTCTAAGCATATGCTGGCAGAGATTCCTTTGTTTTGGGAGATTTCATCCTTCTTTGTGCTTGTTCAATTGTGGAACCACTATATATGAGTTTAGAAGATACAAAGAGATTATCCCTATATAGATGGTACAGGATTGGGGCTTGCACTCCTTAAAAAAAGCACCTGCTTTTAACTTTATCCAGCGAAATGAATCCCAACCAGTCTAACTTGGTGAGTTCAGTCCCTGTGAAGATAAAATGGCAGCAGTTCATATGGGATGCATTGTACATATCTATCACACACACACACACCAACCCCGTTACCAGTTTTACATGGGGTTAGGGTCTCACCTCAACTGTCACCACCTCTCATCATTTAGAACCATTTTCCTACTTTCTGCAACAGTCATGCCCACCTTTTGCAGGCATTTTCTCATGCAATCCATTTTAATATCTATACACACACACACACACACACTCACATATCTATCTATATATATATATATATATATATATATATATATATATATATATATATATATATATATATATATAAATGTATCCAGCTACAGCTATCTGTAGATATATATATATATATATATATATATATATATATATATGAGTGTCGGACACCCAGTTGAACCAACACTATGCCATCACCTGTCTTGTGTCAACCCCATTTGGTTGCTGCAAAGTGATAGCTGAAATGTTTGAGATATCAGCAGTCCCTGGGTAGTGGAATATTCCCTTTACCTAAGGATTGTGGGATCTTAAAGTTAGTATATATAATTAGTGGAGGGTGGGGGGGGTGCAAGGGGGCTTCCTCCCCTGCAAAAACGCTTGCTATTGTTTTAGTCCACTCTGGAGTAATTCACAGAGCATGCTTAGAATGTTTCAATATTTTTGAATTCAACATTATGACATCGATCTATTGGGTGTCTGCATAGGGTACTTTTTATTGGGTGCCCGACACCTATATTTGTGTATGTCTCAGGCTCATCATACTACATGCTAATCAAATACGACGTGTATAAAAGTACGTTTTGTTGGGACATGAGCCTACCTGCATCACCACTGTGAAGTTTTTGGCACCCCACCTACTAACTTTATTATTCTCATTCCAAGGTCACTGTATTTCAGAAAAAATGTGAATGGCAGGAATGTAACAGCTGTCTCACCTTTCTCCAGGGTGCACTGACCTCTGGGACCACCTACTACTCACAGACATCACACACACACACACATATATATATATTAGATACAGATTAGATACACACACACACACACATATATATATATATATATATTAGATACAGATTAGATACACACACACACACACACACACACACATAAAATGCATTGTACTTGAATCATAGCACATTGTCAGAAAAAGTCTGAAAAACTAAACTGATAAGTATTAAATTAAATTTCGGGCATATGAACTGCAGTTTGGGGAAGAAATAAAGCTACACTTGAATTAAAGTTTAAAAATACAGTTTGAACTTTGACTTTGATGAGGTACAGGATAAGAAGCCTTGCAGACTGACTACACTGAAGATTTAATAAAGCATGCAGGATATCCGATAACCATATCACTATGATTACTCCATCTAGTATATCAGCATTTGAGAATGTGACATTCTATACTTGATTCCAAAGATAGCAAGATAGAATGGCATTTTGCCATATGACTGCATGTATACATATGTAGATCCTGACATAGCTGTACACATAGGCTGTTATTCTGCACTTAATGTGCCTCCACAAAATAAAATAGCTGGATCATCAATTTTCTGCTTTACCAATTCATATTCTGTGACCATCCAATAGTTATGTCATCATATTAACAGTTAAGCAAACTGAACACTAAATATTTGTCACCATATTGTGCACACTTACTCATGCCAACTGAAAATGATTTACAGCAGCAAAGTGTGTCATCACTGCCACAAGCAATGTATGGTTTTCTAATAACACTGTCAATGGAAAGAACAGCTGTGAAAAAATAACAGCAGGCTATTAAAATGCTGTCCCAGCTGTCCATTCATTAACTGACCTCTAATAATGACAAACGACAGTTTAGTTTTCATTACCAAACAACAACATTTGTTTTAGAGCAGATGACTCCCCGATGTAAACACTGCCTCTGACATGATCTTGGGTTGAAGGGAAACTTGAGGTGGGATGTGGAGAATGGCAGGCTAAATATTTTTACAAGCTAGATTTAATTTGTTTCCATTACAAGGAATGAATGTCCCTCATCCTTTTTCTTGTCAGGAGTGAGGTTTACCTAAAAGAATTTGCTGTACTTTATAAGCAGTCGTTTGAAAGTTAGACAAAGAAACACATAAACATAAGTCAGAAACTTCTAACTTAATTACTTGTAGATGTTTTTAATTACCTCTGAAGTGAACATTGCCATGTGTGAAATGTATTGTTTAGTCTTCAGCATGAGTTGTTTACCCCCAAGAGGCTCATTCTTTTTCAGTTGTAGGATCGCATACCTCATGACTAGGCTCAGTTTGTGTATGTTTCAGTAGTAATGGGAAATTAACTAGTTTAAAGTATGAACTGTCATACAAAAAAAGTGTTGCAGTGTATTTTCCTTATGGCCATTTTATTATTGACAAACTTTATGCAGAAATGCCATGATACAGACTTCAATGAAAGCAAAGTTTACTGTGGTTTGGTGGGAAAAGCAAGGGTCTTACCTGGTTTGATGTTAACACAAATCACTGATCATAACCCTTATTATGCATTCTTGGTAAGGATGCCAAGATTCAACTCTTTCTTGGTCTGTACTTACTAGTAAAGTTGCAAATGACACTCATCGTCTAGTACCAGTTATTATTTAACTAACAGGAGGTTACAGAAATCTAGTTTTGACAGTCATAGTGTGAGCCGTGAACCTGCACGCACTGAATTTGCACAGCATTCACCTCCTCCAACAACCTTTAACACACAGGTTGACAGTAAAGAAACTGAGATACAGAGGCAGTATGGCCTTTCAGAAACAGCAATTCCAGTTTTCTTGGTTTGAAAGTTAGTTACATGTGCCACCTGACTGTGTATGTGTACAAAGTAGTTAATGTTATGTGATGAATTTGATAACAGCGAAGGCAGAAACAGTGGGTACTGGGGTGTTGTACAACTTGGGTTGTAGTCATTAAAATATGATTTCCATTCTGTTTTATGCAACAAAATAAAAAACTGATATTACAATGGTTTTCTCTTTACTTTGAGAATCTATGCAATTTCTCCCTCCATGACTTACTAGAGACAATTTACATTTAAAACTCAGTTATTAGTGTCACGTTAGATACATAGCTAATAGCCTTGTACGTTATAGAATGTAATTAGGCTATGAAAAGCATGCATGAGAAACATGGACCACACATGCATACACATTTGATGTGTGTAGAAAAAAGATGTGTGGCCTCTCCCTACTTGAACTTTGTATAAGTGCAAACTACCACATGAAAGCATGTTTCATGTCAACAGCACATTAATACCTTTATACATAAAAACAATGCATATCTAATCTGTGACAGCTACTGAAATATTTTACCCCATATTTAGACAATATTAGAAATACTAATGAGTCCCTGCCAATTATAGTTATTGAATTTTTTAGCATATTTTGCCAAATGAAGCTAAAATTTCAGAAAATCATGTTCATTGAATGCTGTACTTGAACAATGTATGTAATTTCAGTTTGTTTATATATTGCATAGAACAATACATGTGATGTATAATGTTTGTAAATGTGAACTTGTTAATATGGTTTGATTATACTTTTATATAAATGCAAGTCTACTTGTGCCACAAGTGATAATTCAATAAAGGTGTTAAAAAAAAGAGAAATTCATGTCCATTATACTTATGAAAATACAGTCAAGTGCTTGCATTAGAAACTCCAACGTAAATAGAAATGCAGACTCTAAAAACCAAGCTGTGTACATATGACAGAGATATTGTGTCGTTGTCAAGCTCTACATAATAGCAATTCCTTTCAGCATAGCCGGTTTTAGGCACCAGCGAACCCTGCGGTCGCTGGGGGCCCCCTGTTCCCTGGGGGCCCCCAACCACAGCAAGTTATCTTATCCTGATATTTTGTCACATCTGTAAAACCAGCAAAAGCTAGTGCAGCAGTCTTGCATACTTAATAAACTATGAGGGTAATAACTCTTATTTATATCTCCCTTAAAATTCAAAGATATTTCTGGTTGTAGTAACGGTGTTTTGTCAAGTAACAGGCATCAGAATGCCATTAAATATTTTACTACTGACATAGTGCTCCTGGCTTAGTTAAACCCTGCTTTGGACATTTGCTCCACTAAAACTAACTACATAGCCAGCTTTTAGTCCCTGCAAAACCATGGCTGCAGGGGCCCCTTAATCATCTTTGTCTGTGTGGGGCCCCACAAAAGCTGCTGCTGATTGGGGAAAAATGAGGAATGAAAAATGCATTAATTTCCTAATTATCCTCTTTAACATGAACAGGGCTGTGATATGACCCTGTTAGGATGAAGATGATAATGAACATGAACAATATAAGCACTAGAGGGATCAGCAGCCCAGAGTGACTTACCTCAGTGCAAACTTTGGATTTTAAGAAGAGCTGATGCTTCCGATCATCAGGGATAGTTTCTCTTTCAGGTAGTTTTATAACTAATACCAGAACACCTGATTATATAACTCAATTTCTTTGCTTAAGAATTCAGTACAATCCCAAAAATAATAGAATAAATGCTCAGAATCATAAATATGTTTAAATATTTATCTAATTCACTTATAAAGTTACTAGAATAACATATTTTGCATCAACATCTATTTTTGGACAATAAGTATAAAACTCAGATGTCTGGATTAATTGACTGTTTGTAATCCTGAATGATTTACCAGCAAATCAGACTTTTACGAAGGATAAAGCAAAAGTATGAACAAAATCAGGGAAGGTCTGTGAAAGTAGGGACAGTGACAAGTATGCATTACTCCTCAATGGGATAAATCTTACTGCTTCTGCTGTTTGATGACTGCTAAACAGCAGTGACTAATCTGGTGTGGCAGTACCAATGTTGCACAAGGCATTGCTGTTTGCTGAAATTAAGTACATAACTAGTACTGCTGTGGCTTATGCATGCATGTTGTGTGTGTGTGTGTGTGTGTGTGTGTGTGTGTGTGTGTGTGTGTGTGTGTGTGTGTGTGTGTAAAAAACATCAATGATTTTTATCTGTGCATGCACCCAATAATGCCAGGACACAGACATTATTCTTCTGTGTATCAGTAAAAAATGTACCTAACAAGTAATTATATTTCGAAAGTAAGACAGAACATATATCACAGAACATTCAGACACTTAGATATTCTTGGAGCCTGGTTGCCCCACTCACCAGACTGTCTAAATGGATAATGGGGACTCCCTTTATCATCCTTGGCTCTGTGGGCCCCCACCAAAGCTGTTGCTTGTTGGAGAAAAATGTATCAATTTTCTGAATACGCTGTTTAACCTGAATGGTGCTGATATATGACCCTTTTAGGATAAAGCTAATAATAGCCTCTGTTTACAACCACACCCATTCTAAAACCAGCCCTGCTCAAATGTGTGTGTGTACATAAAGCTGCTACAGGTTATGCGGGGCTAGAGATTGTGTGGATATTACATCTTTAATTTTCATCACAGTCAAACCTTAGAGGTGTGCACATGAAGTCATTATAGCTTGTGTCTGAGCTGAGGGCAGTGTTTCTCACAGACCTCAGAGGTATACAAAGAAGGTTACTATAGCTTGTGTAAGAGAGGTGTACTGTCTAGGAGCAACAAATTTGAATATTACTGAAATCATTCTCACAATCACATACTAGGCACATATACATGCGGCTACCTTTGACGGCTGGGGTGAAGAACATGCTATGTATATGTATATCATCAGTCACTTGAAATATATGACAAAGGCAATTTAAATCTCTGCTTTTATCCCAGTCTAACACCAGAGGGATGCATAGGCAGTGACTTGTCTTTATTAGAGAGTTAGGGAGGTAGGCAGTATTTCCAGATAAGACTTAAATATTCTCACAACTACTGGCTTGTTAGTTTACTGTAAGCTACAATTTTGTCAGCTTTGAAAATTAAGCCTTGGGCACAAATTATGCCTTGAAAGAAAAAAATAAGACTGAAATTATTTTTTTCTTCATAATTTTTATTTAGGCAACCATTGGAGTAAAATGTTTAAAAAATGCTCTAAAATGCATCCCAGACCATCTGTAAACCTGTGGCTTCTTGGGCCCTGACTTGAGTTATTTTCTAAATGGTTATTACTGGGCTGTCTTGTTCAGGAAAGGTGTGTTGAAGGATGCAAGGAAAACTAAAGCTGAACCACAACAGTGAATTTCTTTCCTTAATCATAATTTCTGTTCAAGCTATTATTGGATGAAAAGGTTGTGTAAAATGCACTTTAGAGCATATAGAAAGTTATGGCTTCTTGAAAAAGCTTAGAGTAAGGCAAAATGTGAGATAAGGAAGAAAAAGGTAACATGGATGGTATGGGGAGCCCAAAAGGAGAAGGACTCAGAGGAGAGGACTGGGGTGTGTGTGTGTGTGTGTGTGTGGGGGTTGAAATGTAGGCCCAGTCATCATTTCACTTTAAGTCCAGACCTGTACATAGACTTGTTGCAATGTATCACTGTTGCAACTAAGTGCCAGTAACTCTAACTGCCCCTTTGTTAGACAGCTCAACATAGTGATAGTGTGATACATAGGCCTGTTGTAATGTAAAAGCTTGTAGCTGCAGGTCTGTCTGTGGATACTGCTCCTAAAGGTTTGCAGCATGAAATAAAAGGTTGCTTAGGATGGATGGCATTGTTAGGATGATGCTTATACTGGAAGTGCCTAGGGGGCCCCCAACTTGACATTTGCTGGGGGCCCCCAAAATGCTAACACCGGCCCTGCCTTTCAGCCAGTATGTCAAAGTAATGAATGTCAGGACAAAATTTACTAGGACTCAAAGTGCAGAAAAATTAACTTTCAAAGTCATTAGCCCAGAAATGGCCATGAGATGGAGCTCTGGGACTAAGTGTGATTAGCTTTATCAATAAATTCCCAGTGTTCTTTGTAATTGATCGTATTTTGTGACTGTGTTGCCCAACTATATTTTTCTTGACAATCCTAAAAATTATGACACCATTTTCACTTTAATGTAAAGATCTAAAACAATCTGTGTTGACAACAGTATGTTTATTAGCCATTTGACAATGTTTTAAGATTTGTATCTCAGAGTTTTAATTGAGAATAGGTCTGTTTTCCAATAAAAATATATATATTTAAGGAAAGGAAAATGTTATCGCAGAAGGTATTTTCAGGTCATCCAAAGCAAATTATAAATATGATAGAGTAAGCAAAGCCTTATTAGATTCATTGTAGTGAAGAACATTATTTAAGAAAAAATAAACAGAAGGCAGGGAGGCAAGTTCGATTTTCAATTATGATAGTTCGTATAAATAAATAAATAAATAAATAATACACTTTCCCTGAATTAAATCTATCTATCTATTACAGAAAAAGCAGATTTTTTTCTCCCTCAGAAAATATAGAATCAGAAGGTTTATCTGGACAGCGTTGAAGGTCCCTAGATGAATGCCAATTCTGTGATGCCTGAAGAGGAATTCAGTTTGGCAGTGAGAAAGCTCTGAATCTTTGGGTGCTGCCCACACTGTTTTTATATGGATCAGTTTAAACCCCTGGCTGTTAAAGCATGTGGTAGGTGCCCTGAAGCTTTGAAAGCTGATTGTTGGTCATATCCTGGGCATGATATAACACAAATAGCTTAGGTTACTGCAACAGTGATTTAATGTTGAACATATGAAGACACCTCAAACATAAGCTATATTTTTCTAGACTGCAGCTATATTTTAATGCCTGTCTACAAGAAATTATTTGAGGAGGAGGAGGAACTCTACTACTTTATTAGAACAGATTTTACTTAGAATTTAAAGCTTAAGCTACCCTGGCCAATGACCATGATCCAAATTGACTTTGAATTTTAGCAGACTTCAATATCGATCTTCTTGAACCATGTAAAAGGGACATCAATGTTTTTTACAAACTGCAATATTATATAATTTTTTTAACAATCCTGCATAACAAATATCCATATTAGGACTTCCAAGATGGCTGCACACTGATCAACAGCTTAGTTTTAATTCTGCCAGTGTGACAACAGGAACTGAGAAAAAAAGGCCAGTGAAACTTTGATTTTGGGAAAAATACAAATAGTGGTTAGTAGGTACACTGCCTGAATGACAAATAAGAAGACATTTGGAGAACCTAAAAGAAAAGCAACCAGTAAAAGAGAAGAGAAACATTTAGTGGGAAAAGTCCTGCAGCTGTTGGGCATAAAGCAATTCAAGATTCAGCTTTGGTACAAAGGGATTACTTGTAATTTAGAGTAAAAAATAAATCAAATGTACTCAAAGGTGATTAAAGTAAAGGAAACACTGAAGAAATATATCAATTCAGATAAAATAGTAGAAAATAGAAGAAGCTTTAACTAGTTAGTAAGATAAAACTGATAAAACTACAAAAATCAGAAGTTGAAATGAAGAAAAGGCTGGCTAAGTATGAAGTTCTCAAAGCAAGTGTTTTAAAAACAGAAACGTTAAAAAAAGAGCATGCATGGAAAACATGGGATTCTTTGCTGTACTGGAGAAACTGGAAGGAGCATGCTATATTCATTTTATGAAATCACAAATAATCAACTAGTGTTTAGGTTCATAAGTTCATAGGTAGGTACTAGGCTATCTGCCCGAAGGCATTTATAAGTCTAGCCAGAATGTGTTGGCTTTCACCGCCCCCTTAGATTACTTCCCTGTGCCTCTGTCCAGCAGAGCCATTGAAGTGATCCCTGGGGTAAACTTTCTGTTTCCCATCCACTCGTCAAGGTTTCTCTTGAAGAGGGTTAGCGAGGAGCTCTGCCTAATGTAGATTGGAATCTTGTTCCAGAGCATGGGGATTCTCTGGGACAGGAATCTATCTCTCCAGCACATCCTATTTATTGTTGTGGTGAGGTTTAGATCCCTGGAGCATGTAGCTCGAGGGGATATGGTTTTCTTTAGGTGGAGCATGTCCATCAATTCTGGATTGGACATGGCCTTGTATGTCAGGCAGAGATCACCTCTGAGTAGGCGGTATGCAACCGAGTACAGCTGGAGTTTCTTCAGTCAAGCTGCATAGGACATCTGCTTGAGGCCAGTGATCCTCTTAGTGAGGAACTTCTGTGGTCTTTCCAGTTGTTGCAGGTGTCTTGTAAGGTACATCCCAAATGGGGAATTGTACTCTATGATGGGTCTGATGAGTGATGCATAGAGGGGCCTAATGACCTCTTTCAATTTGGATGCAAACCCTTTTGTGATTAGGTGGGCCACATAGAAGGATTTTCTAACCACTTTGGCAATGTGATTATCAAAGGAGAGGTTACTATCTACTTGGGTCCCCAGATCCCTTATTATGTCTTCTGTATTTAGGGGGCTACCATCTATGTGGTAGTTTGTGGGTACTTTGTTTTTTCCAAAGGGGATGACTATGCACTTTTGGCATTTAGCTTGAGGCCATGGTTTTGACACCAGCTATTTGTCTCAGTGAGACTGTTTTGGAGGATGTCTATGTCAGCCAGAGACCCAATTATAGCCCCTATATGTCTGCGAACTTGGTCAGCCATAGTCATCCTGTGCTTGCCTGTACCTCTGAGAAGTATATGTCGAGCAGGAGGAGTCCTAGGACTGAACACTGGGGAATGCCACTTGTAACCATTTTAGAGTCAAACCTAGCTCCAGCAACTCTTACCATGTGGGTTCTGTCCGTGAGTCATTTAGTAACCCATCTCGTGATGCAGGGGTTTATGTTCAGGCTGGTGAGCTAGTCTTTAATACCTGAGTGGGGAATGGTGTCGAAGGCCTTTGCAAGGTCAAGGTCGGCTGTGTGGATCACCTTTCCCTCATCTATAGCCTTGGTAACTGTCTCAAAGAAGTCCACCAGGTTTAGGAGGCATGAATTGCCTTTAACAAAGCCGAACTGGGCAGGGTCTAGTGTTTGGAGGTTCCCAATGTCTCTGTTAATGAGATCCATGATGATGCGCTCCATAGTTTTACAGACCAAGCTGGTCAGGCATATAGGGCAATAGTTCCTGGGGTCTGTTGTGGCTCCACCTTTGTGGAGTAGAATAACCTTTGCTGTGCACCACTCTGTGGGCATGTAGCCTGTGGAGAGGCTGAGTTTAAGCAGTGTGTTTAGGTGAGGGATTAGTTCATCTTTGAGATCGTGTAGGACACAGCCTGGGACACCGTCCGGTCCCATTGATGCTGTGTTTTTGGCTTTGGAGAGGGCTGTTTTAACCTGAGTGTCTCTGGTTTCAGGGGCACTACATTCTTCTTGTATAGTTATGGACACTTTAGGGAGTGGGGGGGGTGATGTTTGCACTGAACCTGTCTTTCAGGATGTTGGCTATATCGGTCGGTTCAGTTTATTTTGTGCCATTCTGCACTAACTCCGAGCAGATTTGAGAATTGCCACTTAGATTCTTGACATAGCTAAAGAATGTCGTGTGGTTATCTTTTGAGTCCAAGACAATTTTTCTTTCAAAGCTAGCCTTGAATGATTTTATGAGGGAAAGTAGTTTCTTGCTGATACTGATCAGGGATGTCTTCTCTTCTTGGGATTTTACTCTTTTCTGTACTAGTTTCCTCCTTTTATTGTATAGCTTGTTTATGGCAGGGGTCCACCATACTGGTTTCCTTTTCTTGGAGGAGTTAGTCTTGGTTTTGTTTGGGTAAAGGATTTTGCAGCTTGGACAGTGTTATCCTTTAGCATGGGGGCTTTGAAACTTCCCTCCTCGGTCTTAAGTAACGTGAAATTTGCTTTTGAAAAGTTTTTCACTGTGGTTTCTTTGACAGGGGTGGTGGCAGAATGTGGATATCCAGAGTGATTAGTTTATGGTCAGATCTAACCAGCATAGGTTTACCTCCGGTGTGAAATACCAGTCGCCCATGTTGGTGATAACCAGGTCCAATATGTTGTCACCTTTGGTGGGGGTGTTGACCAGTTGATCCAGGGCATTTGAGTTTATAAATGATAGGAAATGTTGGGCAAGAGAGTTTGTACTTGAGTAGTTCTCCCAGTTAATGTTTGGGTAATTGAAATCACCCAATATCAGGGTGTTTGGTAGAACCTTTATGTTTCCCAGTGTTTACAGGAATGCAGAGTGGGAATCCTGGGACATGGTGGGTGATCTGTAGCAAGCTATAATTTGAATAGAAGTTTTGCCCATTGTTAGTTGCACGTGGATGATCTCTGAAGCATCATGCTGTGTCACTAACCTGGAGGTGTGGGCATCCTTGATGAATATGGATACTCCCCCATCTTTTGTATTTTGGTCTGGGTTTTGTGGCTGAAATGTATGGTATGAGTTGTAGCCTGGTAGTGCTGGGGTGCTCTCTGGAGCCTTAAACCCAGTTTCTGTTACTGCACATATATTGATTTTCTCCAAAGAGAAGAGTGTCTCGAGTGCATGCATTTTGAGGTTTAGACTTCTGGCATTGAGTAGCATTACCCTCAGTTTTTTGTTACTTGTGTTATTTACAGTGGTGGGTTTGTCTTTTGAGGCTTGCCTAAAAAAGGCACTATGGGGGTGGAAAGAGCCTTGGCCAGTATTTGAAAGCCTAAGGGTGACAGGTGCAAGCCGTCTAGAGAAGCAGCGTGGCTTGTCAAGCATGTCATCCCAGGCTGACCGACACTGGATCCCTTTGAATGACACCAGAAGCTTAGCCAATTGTTGAAATTGATAATTCTTTCTCTATACCATGGTATCATTCTTGGTGAGGGCAGGATGCTACTAAGGGTCAGGGTCATACCGGCCTGGGCTACATGATCAGAGAGCTCCTTCATGTCTCTTTTCATGTAGTCCAGGGAGGTACGTCTCAGGTCATTCACACCAACATGGACAATGACAAAGTCATATTTATACTTGTACTGGAGTGACCTGAGTGCTTGTGTTATGTGGCAGATCCTGGCACCCCACTGGCAGCTAACAGTAACCTTCTCCTTGTTCAGCCTAGTGAGTGGGACATCAGTGTGCCTAACTATAGAGTCACCTATTACTAGTGCGTTGGGTATGTTGTTTTGCCTTAAGGGCTGTGATTGCATGGCACACTGGTTTTCTGTAGAATGTGTTTCATGGTTTGTGTTGAGGGGTGGAGGTTGCTTGGATGTCTGCTTTGGAGGTCTCTGTTGCATTTGCAGATTTTTATTTAGAGCCTCCGAGTATGTTTTCGTGTATTTATATGTGTTTTTTGCCGGTGCTGGTTTCATGGATCTATGTGAGACTGGTGGTGTGGTGCAAGTAATTCCCTTCTCCTTTTGACTGCCTGGTCCAGTCTTGGGTTGAGAGAGCTTAGCCTCCAGTTTGGCTGTATAATTGCATCTCTCACATGTATTAGTGTTTGGTGGAAGGAGGAGAGGTTGTCTGTGTACATGAGGCAATTGTAACATTGCCTCCAAATGCCCAGATTCACCAGGTGGACTGGAGTGTACACCTGAAACTGCCCTTTGGACATGCCTGGATAGGTACAGTGAACTGTTTTACTGATTGGCTGGTAAGGTCAAATAGAGAGCCTTGTCCTTCTCTGCAGTATAGGGGGGTCTAGTGCTAAGGTTTATTAGTGCTTGCTTTGAGTTTTGAGCAAGTGCCAGGATGAGAAGTGAATAGTTTGAGTGCTTTCACAGCAAGAATTATTAATTGCAAAGACACTTAGAGTGCATGCTCCAAACCTGGCCATGAGAAAGCAGCCAAGACCTATATTATTAAAGATGCAATTATACCAGCAAAAAGAGTTGGCCCTGCCAAAAACTGTTACAGATTGGAAAATATTAACATTTGGAAACATCCGAATGTTTCTAGAAAATGATTGCTCACCATACATCAGGGAATGAAGAAGCCAATATATCCCAGCAATCAGGGAATGTTGAAATACAGGTCTTAGATTTAAGCTTCTGTATCCACCTGTCTTCAGAATATTTTTTGTTAGAGAATCAATGATATATCTAGATGCAGAACAGGTTAAGGAAAAAAGAAAAAAAAAGTTTTTTCCAAAAAAGTGAGCCAGCAAGCAGAAGGGGATTATGCGTCTCATTTTACTGGTGATAAAGCTCATAGAAAGACTTTGCCAGTGAAACATTTTCCAATGCTCCAAAGGAAAATGTTTGTGAGATAGAAAAAAGAATAGGAGTTGACTTGTAGAATAAGGACAACCTTAGATTTGACCCAGAGTCTGATGTTTGGAGATGGAGATGATTAAAAAGTAAACCAGAACACTGAAATTATTGATTAAATGGAAGAATATAAACTATCAATTACATTTGTCAAATATGGCTTTGCAAGAAAAAATGGCTAAGAAAGTCTAGCATGTCATTGACTTAGTTAAACTTGTGGGTGGACTGTAAATCATATACCCCGCTTTATGTCATTAATGTTTAGAATGATACTAAATGTTCTGATGTTGTTAGTGTGCCTTATCTTGTTGTATGAATGCCTAAGTTACTTGTTAACTGGAGCTTTTCTCCCCGGGCCTCCACTGAAAATGGCCATGTATCCAGTCAGACTTTCCTGGTTAACAAATGTAAAATAAAATAAATTAAATAAATAAATAAATAAATAGACAAATAAATAAAGTGAAACAAAGAAACAACTGTAAGTAAAACACTTTTTGTTCTTATTAGTATTTGTATAAAATTTAATGAAATAAGCTACACATTATACTGTAAAGTAGTTTTGTATGGTGTGCAGTCAGTGGCATTTTAAATGAGTGTTTTCATTGACAGTAAACAAGTATTTGTCTTAGTTGTAAGAAATATGGGCTTTATATTATAACAAGATAAGAAATACTGGACAGAAGCAAGTTTAAATTAATGCTATGACTTTGGTCTGCTGGAGTGGGGACAGTGTGCAAAAGTGTACTGATTATATTATATGTAGAATTAAGATAGCAATGTCCTTTGTTTTTACAAGGGTGGATGCCTAGGTTAATGTCCTTGGCTTAAGTTATAAACATATTTTTAATAAAACAAAAGTATGAACATCATAAAGAATGCAAACTGTCATGCATCTGCAAAGACATTGACGTGTTTTTTTCCACATTATTAAATTCTTTCAGTAGGAAACTTGAAGTCTGTAGTGGAAGACAGGACAGTTGGTCATGGGAATTTTGTACATTGTGTTTTCAGTGAACTTTACAAAGATTTCTTCATGCATTTCCAGAGTTGGTAGTAGTTTTTTTTTTCTCAGTGCTGATTACTTTTATATGGACTCAACATGCCTGCAGGTGCAAACAATTAATCTTGAGAGTTCTGAAAATAGGAGAGAGGAGGTCCTATGGATTATTTACTTGAGTATAAAGAACTGTTATGGCAATTGAGGATTAATGCCAACATTAACCCAGGATTGAATGACATGGTCTCAATAACCAGTTTTTAGAAATTAAAGGCTATTTTTTATATAATTAACTAATTTTTATTTTATTACCTTCATAATTCAAGTTAACTAAGTCTGAAGTATTCAATATAATTAGATATTATAGGTAGTTTAATATTGTTGTTAACTTTGTATGTATAAAGGGGGAAAAGGGAGTCTGTATATTTAAATGTATATGGTGCTTAACACACATTTGTTAATGATGTCATTGTTAATGAGTATTTAAGAAGTTGAGAGGTGATACTCTGTTTTTTTTTTAAGTCAACTGTAATTTATGACAAAAGCGTTAAACATTAAATTTTATTTTTTGCTCCTGTGATGTCAGCTCGCTTTGTGGTTTCCCAGTTTTGTTTCATTTTGGTTGGGTTATTAGTTCTGAGAATACTTTGCAAAGGCAAATGCAAAATTTGAAGGTATAATGCAAGTAGTTCTTTGTAAACTAATGTTTGAAATTATGGGAAGTGAATAAAAAATAGTAACCTCCCCAACAGTCTCAATACTTTAATGTATTTAACAGAGAATTGCACAAATTAGTTTAAAGGTAGGCAGTGCACTTTTTCTTATTGCAAAAAGTTAATGTTTTTGAAATCATACAACTTGTTTTTCATATCTGGGAAGGAAACTGAGCTAAGAAAAGAACAGAAAGCAATAAGTGTGAATGGGAACACAAGCTGCAACAAGCAGTGTAGCATTGGAAACCATCATTTTAGATTAGATAATGCCTGTGGGTGTAACTGTCAATTTAGGGAAATTGTTCCTATCTGGAGGATTAAATTTCATTTCTTGAAAATATACATAGTTGTGTATGCTTGTTCTAAGTTAATTGGTGATACAGGCTTTCTTAAAATGTATCTAATTTTGAGGGTTTTCACTAAAGCAAAATGTCTTGAAAAATGTGACATGGTTCAAAAGGAGATGAAAATAAACAACTGTATCGAAAATTAACCTGCCAAACATTAATGTGTGCATCTAAGACAAAAGTTGGAAATGCACATTAAAAAAAATGTCATGTATAAAAGATTGGAACAATACCTTTTTACCATAATGGATCATCTATCCATATTATCTTGGAATGTGAATGGCCTTACAGATATAGACAAAAGAAAAGTGTATTTAATTAAATTAAGAAATGAAGAGAGCAAGCAGCAATAATATAGTAGAAACATTGGGAAAGAAATGAGCTTGTGAGCTTGAAAAAGAAAGTATTCATGGATGGATATTCATCAGAATATCAAAGCAAAGTAAAGGGAAGTAATAATACTGTTTACTAGAAGGGTTCCAATAATGAGGGCAGAGAAAAAATAAAGATAATAATGATAGATTTGTGGTAGTAAGGAATTACTGGCAAGGGATGAGGATTACACTGGCATGTGTTTATATTCCATGAAAACTGTTACTGTTGATTTAAAAAAAAATAAAAGAAATAATCAGCTTTCAGCTGGGAATATTAATTATAGGTAGGGAATGAAATTTGTTTTACAAGAGTGAGGATTTGTTGGAGAACATAGAAGATTAAAAATAACATAATTATAATTTATTAAAATGTTTGGGGTGGAGGATGTGCATTTTGGTACTAGGAACTTGGACATAATTTACATATTATTCCCCAAAGCACAATAACTGGACAAGACTGGATAGAAATTATATTTCACAGGAGCATGTGCATTTAATTGAGAGACTTGATACATACTGCATCCAATGATTATTTCCAATCATGCACCCATGGAAACTAAGATAATTATCCAGGGTAATGAAGTAAAAATGAAACAATGGTACTTTCCCTCATCTCTGTTAAATAGACAAGAATTAAAGGAATGGGTGCCGAAAATTATTCAAGAGTTATTAGGAAAGATAGAAATTTCTTCTGAAGTGATAGCTAGTGTAAGGGACAACATTAAAATGAAATTTAAAAATGGCATAGAAATGAGAGAAAGATGTGGTTACGAGGTAATAGGAACCATTTGGAGAGACTGACAATGGTTAAGATATTGCAGAATAAAGGGATTCTCACAGAACAAGAAGAACTGCAGAATATTTTGATAATATGTACGAGTTTAGAAAGATTGCTGTTAAGCAGCTATTTAACAACTTTAGAGCACAAAACATTTAGTATAATAACTTAAGCAAGAGAAATTAGAAAGGATATTGAAAACTTAAGGAGCCTATGACAAGAAAAATTACCAGAGATACTATAGCGGTATTAGAGACCTTTTGTAAATTTTATGAAATACTGTATAATGTAGAGGAGTGAGGAAACTAAGAAAGATCACAACTGGTAATATTTATATAAAGATTAATTATGACAGGATTAGAGGAAAACTGGAGAGACCTCAGAGGTTTCTAATAAAGAAGATCATTGACCTCCAGCATGTGTCTTACATGTACTAACACAAGTTCCTGTCACTATACCCTGTATTGTATAGACTTATGCCTGGCCTACACAGCAATCCAAGTCACAAACTTAATGACGAATAGTTAAGTCAGGAAGAGATGAGACAAAAACATTGGTGTATAATAAATCTGCAGGAAAGTTTCCAGGAACAGGCAGTATTCTTGTGGAAGTTTGCAAGTTCGGAGAGAAGGAAGTGATATGATCTGAAAGATGTTTTAACAGTATTTTAAAAGGAGGGGAAGCATCAGCATACTGGAAGAAAATTGCTGTAGATGTATTACCAAAAGAGGGTAAAGAGCCATGAAACCCAACTTAATATAGACCCATTTAAATTTTAAACTATGATTATAGAGTATTTATGTCTATATCAGCTAATAGAATGACAAAGATGTTGTAAAAATTGATAGATATGAATCGATGTGGTTTTGTGCCAGGGAGGCACAAATTTGAAACATTAATACAATAATGATGTTCAGAGGAAAGCAGAATTTAAGAAACTATCAGTGTTGTTGGTGAGTTTTGATGCAGAGAAAGCATTTGACAGAGCAAGCTGGGATTTCAAGAGTGGGGTAATGGAAGCATTAGGAGGATATATGAAGGATCAGAGGTGAAAATTAAATTAGGGATGTTCAGCTCCACTACATTGTGTTTGAACAGAGGAAAAGTACATGGGTGTACTCTCTCCCCTTTGTTTTCTGCTTTATATTCAGTGCCTTTAGCAAAGAAAATAAGGTACTTAGAAACTCAATGACATAACTGATAGTGTAATAAAAAAAAGCTATCTTTATCTTCTGATGATATTATTCTGTACTTGATAAATCCACAAAAGGACATTTTGGTATCGTGAAACATTTTGAAAAAGTTTCAAGTCTTTTGGGATGTAAAATTAATGAAGATTGAACAAAGGCTGTAATGTAGATTATGTACCCAAACATGAATTGGTTCAATAATACCCATATATTTGGGGACAGAATAAGTTGAAGTATTTAGGAGTATGGATTAAAATGACTTCAGTTTTGGCAGCTAAGGACATATGAGAAGAGACTAAATAAAAAAATAAAACAAAAAATGAGAAACTGGAAGCTGTTGTTTATGGATATGCATAGTAAGGTATAAGCAGGGTAAATGTCTTTTGATCCCTTTAGTTTTATATAAATGTTGGGCATGTTTTTTATCAACCAGAGCAGAAGTTGTGAACAATAATTAGTAAGGATTTGAATTAATTTATTTGGGAAGAGAAGAGTACAAGAGTTAAGTGGACTAAGTTGATCTTTCCAATATAACAAGGTGACTTATGATTACCTGATCTGAAGGGGTATTTCAGAGCTACAGAGTTAAGGGTCATATACATAAAACAAACAGAAGGTTATAATTCAAAGTGTAAATGGATGATGATGAAGCAGGGGGAATTCAATAAATTTGAAGACAGTGGGATTTTGGCTGCAGACATTTAAGGCAAACAATAACAATAATAAAGAATATAATATTCATAAAGTTGCAGAAACAGTTGTAAGAACTAAGCCAATACGGGAATGGAGAAAGGAGATTTTTGCCAATATGGATGACTCCTAGTAGAGGTACAGAAAATAGGGTAGATTGGCGTCATAAGTGAGTTGAATATAGAACACCAGTTTACTGCCACATCTGGTGGCAAGACATCACTCTACCTTCACACAGACAACCTTCTAAAATATCAAAAGCCTGATAAATATAGTACTAGGGTTATGCAAGCAATCCTGGAGGCTTATAGAACAAGCTGCCTGCATTCTTAATCAAGGAATAGATTGCTATTCTAAGCAGATTTTTCTTTTGCCTTTTGTTTTCATTAGTTGCTATAATAGATAGAAGCTGCTCAAATATCAATGCTTGTTGCAATGACAATGATAATTTTAGCATTAGCATTTGTGGAGCTGATGTTTTGATTATTAATTTTGCTATATAGCAATAAAACTGTTTTGGAAAAAATGCTGCAGTTCAGTTTCACCTCTAACAAATATCAACAAATCATCATGTTTAATAAACTGTTCAAGTGACTAAACATTGTACAGTACAAAAGCAAATAATATAACTACATATCAAAATGCAACTAGAAAAGTAAGATAAAAGGAGAAAACAAAAGCAATCTTGACTGGCTGAATAATTAATATATTTTTGGCTAAATCAAGTGCAGTGTCTATAGAAAAATCTTCAAGACAATTGTCTACATTAGATCAATAAAAAGAACAATTTGAAAATCTCTTTCAAAGTCCAATAAATGGACCAGCCTGTTTAGATGGTTTCCAGACATAATTAATAAAATGTTTTGAAAACATTGGGCATACCTATTCTGACATACAGATACAACCAGTGGTAAAACCTCTTCATAAATAGACATATTTCAAAAGCCCAGCATAGCAAGAGCTGGACAGTAGAGACCTGCCCACTCTTGCAACACCAAACTGTGTAATTCATCCTACCCCTTGGATGCAATCATTCTAGGAACAGGGATCCTCCAGATAGAAATATCTTAACTCCAAGGTATTCTATTGAAAGGAGTTTCACTGAAACAGATAATGTGATTCTACAGCAGTCTGTTATCGAATTCCTTTACCTATTTTGAGAGTTAACCAGGCTTCTTTGAGGCCTCAGTCATTTGCTGAATCCAACCAATGTTCTGCAGTGTTCCAATTTCACCTGTAGGGATCACCTGGTATTCCAGACAGAAAGTGTCCTTGCAGCACCAAGTTCATTATACAAAGCATTGCTGAGATGCTTTGTGGTCAAAGGATAAAGCCATCTCTATGGACCAGCAAAGCCAACCTGTTCCCCATCACCTGACTCTCACCATGACTGGATGACCTCATGGTGGATTACTAGCCAGGAATGAATGAATAGACCAATAGGGTGCAGGTAGATATGCCATCAGACTTGATCTAAAAAACATAAAAGTGTTCTTGAAAGACAATGAGCCATACTGTGCAACAGCTCCATCTATAGGACAGACATGTGAATGTAGGCATGATAGCCAGCATGGCTGCCATGCCTGCAGTCACCCTGTCCAAGAAGAGGAACAGGCAGGTTAGTCCACTACCCCACAAGAGATTTAAATTTGATTTTTGCAATTCAGCACTGTGAGCCATCCCCCAAAGAATTCATAAGATAGTTCACAGCAAGCTCAACCGCATACATATGTGGACACAGGCTCAACCTCATATTAGAGATAAATTCACCTCCGATCTAGTTAAATTGGACAACTCTATGGAGTTACTCCAGGTCATGGTGGGTAAGACACCCATTCAAGTCCTGGACAGTTATAAACCTCCCTCCATGGGTCACGACACCCACAAGGCCTACTTAACCAAACTGAAGACAATCCAAATTTTACTGAACACACTGGTTATGGATGATTTCAATTGTCCCACCATCAGCTGGGAAACTTACTCTAGCCCAAACTTGCTAGCACAAAAGTTCCTTGATTTGTGAATTCAAATGCCCTGGAGCAAATTGTACATACCCCTACAACAGGATCAACATTTTAGACCTGGTCCTCACAAACATCTCAAACAGGTGCTCTGCAGCAACTGTTGAACCCTCATCAGTTAAAATTGACTACAAATCAGTCACCTTCTAACTGACACTAACACCAGGACCCACAAAGGATGAAATCAAACTAAAAAACTTCACCAAGGCAAACTATACCTTCCTAGGTGAAGGTATAAATGCATTCTAAGCCTCACCATAAGCTGGAAGTGGTAACTACTCCAAAGCTTACACTAAAGCCCTGTGCAATCTCTTGCATACATGTATAAACTTGGCTGTATAATATAGAATCAAAGCCAGAGTCCCAAGTAAAATCAAGCTGCCATGGTGGACTTCCAGAATCAATAAACGCAAAAATTTGCTGTCCAAGAAAACAAAGAAAAGGATCCAACAATGGAAAAACACCCTCCTCAGCCTTAAAAAGCAAATAAGACAACCTGTCAATCCTTCAAGCGCTCCTATGAGAGAAACCTAGCAAGTACTGCCAGGGATAACCATAAGGTCTTTTACAGCTACGTACATAACCTAAAGGGTAGGACCCAAGTGTATGCAGAACTGGTGGCGACAGTATCACACACACTGACCCCACTGAGATAGTGAACCTGCTAGCGGATGGGTTTGGCGAAAATTTCACTCCTTTACCCCTAACATATAACAAACCCTCCCCCACCCCCACTTCCCTCCTTACATATTTGAAGAGCAGGTCTTCAAAGCCCTGTCCAAGGCAAAGAACATGCCCTCTATGGGAACAGACGACACTCCAGGCTGTCTTCTAAACAGGCTAAAACATGAACTAGCATCACTACTAAGTACCCATTTCAATCATACCCAGGCTTTGTTCCTGCAGAATGGAGGACAGCTACAGTTATTTCCTTCCACAAAGGTGGCCTAGCAACAGACCCAGGGAATTACAGAACCATAAGCTTGACCAGCCTCTTATGTAAGGCCATGGAACCAATCATTATGGACCTCATAAATAAAGACATAGATGACCTCCAAACCCCAGATCCTACCCAATTAGGCTTTGTGAAGATCAGATCCTGCCTGGTAAATCTGGTGGATTTCTTTGAAATTGTGACCAAGGCCACTGATGAGGGCAAACCTGTGCACACAGCATACCTCAACTTGGCAAAAACTTTCAAGACAATCCCACATTCAGGCAATACAGATAAACTTAGTAAACTAAATGTAAATCCCTTTGAAGTAAGATGGGTTGCAAACTGGCACACAAACCAGACACACACTATCAAAGTGGGTGACTCCACAGCAACCAGAAGATCTGTTACCAGCAGGATGACACAGGAGTCAGTGCTGGGACCCCTACTGTTTGGTATATACTTCTTAGAAGTTCAGGTCAAAACTAAAGGGTTGTGTCTGACAAAGTTTGCAAACGACTGCAAACTAGGTGCAATCATTGAGTCCCCAAATGATGTTGGTATACTCCAGGAGGGTCTCACACAGACAAACAACTGGTGTCTTAGTCACTTTCTCAAAGTGAATGCAAATAAATGCATCATCAATCCCTTTGGCACAAACAATGTTCCTTCACACTATCAAAGCAATAACAATAGCCTAAGTACCCATAAAGTGGTAAGGGACCTGGGATCACAGGTTGACTGTGACCTTAACTTTGACCACAACATGCCTACTGTTGTAAAGAAAGCTTTTCATGTGTCTCATGTTTTATTAAAGGCATTGCTTCAAGAGCAAAAGAAGTTATAACCCCCCCTATACTCGGCACTTATTCGGCCCATAATTGGATATAACGCCCCATTTGGTATGTACTGTACTAAGCACCTGCAGCAATTGAAGAGACCTCAGAGGTTTCTAATAAAGAAGATCATTGGCCTCCAGCATGTGTCTTTCATGTACTGACTAAAGTTCCTGTCACTATACCCTGTATTGTATAGACTTATGCCTGGCCTACACAGCAATCCAAGTCACAAACTTAATGAACTTACTGCATAACAGTAAATCAAATGAGTCTAAAGCTACCCATTCCAGGGACCTAAATATGGCCTGTGACTTAAATAGGACTTGCTAGAGGGACAGATTTATCACCCAGTAATTACCACATTTTTGGAACGGGCTACCCAATACATGTGAAACAGAGCACTTCTGTGACACTGTTCAAGAGGAACCTGGATGAGTGAATGGGGCACTGTAATTTCTTACCAGGGATAGCACCCTCTACACTCCTGGACATGAGCAGTCATCACTAAATATAGTCTTGGGTATTGACTAGTACTTCTGTGGTGTTATATTGGATTGAAATGGCAGGCTTAAAATGAACTCTGTGTCAATAGCCTAGTAATCTCCTATGATCCTATGAGTCTATAAACCCTGACTCCCAGCACTGCTCTAACTGTATGTGCAATTAGGTACCGTATCAGTATGACTTTTCACTAGGTACTGCCTACAGGACTTTGTCCCATAAACAGTTGGAACTGCAACAATGCTGAGAATATCCATGGATTGTAACAGGTCTTCTCTACTGTACATCGGCAAACCTCACCAATATACAAATCTGATTTCAGATGGTATACCAGTCTCATTTCCTGTTTTGCAGTCTGTCAGAGGGATTAGTCAGTCTTCATTAGCTTATGTGGAAGGGGGACTGCCAGAGTTCTATTTCAGAGTATCACTCACACAGTGTAGTTTTATTCCATGCTCAACTTGTTTTGGGACCTGACCTAAAGTTTATAAATCAACATCTATAGCCAGATTTAGGTCAAACTCCATCTTACTCACACTGGCTATGATATCCGAGTTCATATTCAAATTGCTGACGATATACAAAAGTATACTTTGTTATCCCAAAAACAATATACTTTCTGGCTGGGGAGATAAACCAACACAGCATTATAAACTCTAAAAATCAACATACTTTTAAATATGGAAAATGAAAACATGACAGAGTCAATATTCATTGACAAAAATATAGTTTCTGACCTGATGGACTACAGTCTATGGCAAAATGCTTTAAAAATTATTATCAAGGATTTAGATTAACTGAGTAATTACAGAGTGATGTTTCAAAGTTAAAATTGTGTCAAAATGCTCTTCCAAACCAAAAACATCTCCCTGTGATTAACTTTATCTTTATTATTATTATTCATCTTTTTCAGTAGACTCCTATCACCAGCTACAGCTGTCCATCATGCATTTTGCAAATGACATGGTAAGCCACAGATCCAGACGATCTCCTTCAGTAATCAAGAAAGAATTAGAAAATGACCTCTACCTATTATCAGAGTGGTTAAATAAAACAAAACTATTCTGAGATCATCATCAGCACCCCCCCCCCCCATTTTTTTCACTTTTTTTTTTTTACATGGAGTCTGACTATCGTATTAACTGTTGCCATTCTTCAACACTCATGCCTGACTGTCGCAGATCTTCTTTCATACAATCCAGCCACCTCTTGGCTGGACATCTTCACTTCCTCTTACCTTCCTCCTGTCTGTCCCAAATCTTCCTCACCAGATTGTCTTCTGCTTTTCTGCACATGTCCAAACCACCATAATCTGTTCTCTTTGATCTTTTCTGCAATTGGAGCTACTTTGGCTTCTGCTCTTATGTCCTCATTTCTTCATCTGTCCCCCAGTGCACATCCTACCACCCTTCTCAGGCACTTTATTTCCATCACCTCTAATTTCTTCACCTATTAAGCCTTTACTGCCCAGGTTTCTGTACCGTACAGCAAGATGGTCGCACCACTGTCTTGTACACCTACATTTCAGCTTTTTTGGCATTCTTCTGTCATAGACTACACCTGACACTCTGCAGCCCCTCTGATTCTAGCTTTGACCTCTTCATTCACACTTCCCTTCTCCTCAATCACCCCAGCCAGATACTTGAAGCTGTTTACCTGTTCCACTATCTTCCCTTCTATCTCTATTCTCAGCTTCTTCTGATTTCCCTAGTTTTCTACCATTAACACTGTCTTATCTGTGCTTAGTTTCATCCCATGTGCCTTCAGTGTTGCATTTCATTCTCGAATCCTTTGCTGAAGTTCTAGCTCAGAGTCTGCCTGTAATGCCACATTGTCTGCATACAGCAACTTTGTTGATCTCATCCCTCTGACCTGTTTGCTAATGTCGAACATCACCAATATGATCAGCAGTGGGCTCAGAGATGAACCATGGTGTACACCTCCTACTGGAAACCCCTCTGTGAGGCCAAACACTGTTTGTACTTGAGTCATTGGGTCCTTGTATATAGCCTGCAATAATTCTGCCAATGTTTCTGGGACTTCAAACCACTGCAGTACTGCATAGATTGGCTTTCTTGTGAGCTTGTCATGTGCTTTCTCCAAGTCTAGGAATGCCCAGTTGAACTCTCTCCTCATCTCTAGTTCTTCTCAAGTATTTGTCTTACTGCAAATATCGGTTCAATTGAGCTGCATCCTGATCTGAATCTGAACTGCTCATCTCTCATCTTACATTCTACTACTCTGCATATCCGTTTATCAATCAACCTCTCCAGAACTTTCATGCAATGTGATAGGAGTTTGATGCCTGTGTACTGCTCACAGTTGTGGATGTCCCCTTTGTTGTTGTACACTGGCATGAGTATGCTTATTCTCCAGTCATCTGGGATATGTCTTTCTTTCCACACTGCTATTAATATCCTCAGGAGCCATTTCTCCCCTATCTCACCCAGTGTGTTTATCATATCTGCTGTGACATCATCTGAGCCTGCTGCTTTCTCTGACTTCATTTTCCGTAGTGCTGTTCTTACTTCTTCTAGACTGGGTTCCTCTTCTTCTCTCATCATAGGCTGTTTCGGGGGCAGTGCAGCTTCTGTGGGGTTTTCTTCATTCAGAAGCTGCTTGAAATACTCCTATCTGCCTTTGATGCCCTGTAGACTGGTGAGCAGGTTGAGCTGGCATCCCTTATGAAGGGCATCTGACTATCTTCTTTACCTTTCTGTCTTTGCCTTGTAACCTGATATTTGTGCCACTTACTGAGTCACTTTCCAGAAAATGGTACAGTGCCTCTGATGCCCTATTCTTTGCTATTGTGACTTCTTTCTTAGCTTCTTTGGTAGCCAACCAGTAGTCCTTCTTAGCCTGGTCAGTCTTTTCTATCTCCCACTTCTTCCTGCACTCCTTGTTTCTTTTGATGACTTCCTAGACTTCTGCATTCCATCACCAGCTTTCCTTATGTATCTTATTTCCATACTTGGCTTGGCCACGTATCTTTTCTGCTGTCCTAACACATGCTGTTTTTAGGTGCTGCCATTCATCTTCATACAAGGTTTATAAAGAATAGAGTGTAGCATATGAAACTGATAAGATAGCAGAAACTGGGGAAGTTCAAGCCATTGAAGAGAGTTGTAGAAGGGATGGGAGGGTGGCCTAATGGTTAAGGTGTTTGCCTTACAAATACAAGGGATAATTGGCTAGGCTTACAATGGCTCGCAAGGGAAGTTAGCCTAGTACTAACCTATGAACCTATGAACCTATGAACTCAACCTATTTCCCCTCCTCTTGAACTGTTGTACTTTCTCTCCAGTCAACGAGCAACTTCCAACTTCCAAAGTTCAACTTCTCTGTTGACCTTAGAGCCTTCTCTAATCACTGCTTGCAGCTAAGTGTGGCAACTAGTGACTGTTTCACTGAGGATAAGTGCCCTTTCCTTACTAGTCTCCCCGAGTTGCATGTTGGTACTCCTGTATGTGATCTTGTGACTGTCTCTCTTTCTGAAAGTTAGCTTCTATCAAGCCATTTATATTTATTTATTGACATTTATTAACCGGGTTTGTCCAACTGGGCTTGTGGCTCATTTTCAGTCGAGACCTGAGGAGAAAAGCTCCAGTAATACATTTTAAAACAAGTACAATTTTAAACAATACTGATATAATAGCAGTTATAGCAAAACGATTCACATATGTTGAGTTACATGCATAAAGTTAAAGTTGCATTAGAAAGAAGCTAAGTAACAATTTTACATTGATATAGTTCAATACGTTAACAATAAACATTTTTTGTTTGTATAAAATTGTGCAAATGCATAGTAGACACATTGGAGAGAGAGGTGTAATGAGGTACTAAGTGTGGTCCTTTTGAGGGTACATAAAGGGAAGGAAGACTAGGTAGGGTCATGGCAAGGGCAGGTTCTGGAATTGAGAAAATAAGCTTTTAGTTCATTTTTAAAGTGTGAGGTGTGGGAGATTGAACGTAAGTTAAGGGGAAGTTTGTTCCAAGCATGGGCAAGGGAGTGTTTGTAGAGTAGTTTGCCTACTGACATTTTTGGGTGGTAGATATCAAGTAATTGTTGGTTAGAAGTACGGAGGGTCCGGGATGGGATGTCAATGGAGACTAAGGAAGATAGAGATGGACAGAAGAAGGATTTATAAAGAATAGAGTGTAGCATATGAAACTGATAAGATAGCAGAAACTGGGGAAGTTCAAGCCATTGAAGAGAGTTTAAAGAAATGCAGTGGTGTGAGTTGCATGGGGAGTTAGTAATGAATCTGGCTATTTTACGGTAAGTCTATTGCAGTTTGTTTAGAGTGGAGGCCTGGACATTGGTAAGAACTGGGGGGGGGGCGTATAAGAGGGAGGGGAGGAGGAGTGCCTGACCCAGGGTAAGTATAAATTCAGAGGTTAGGAATTTTTTGTTCCGATATAGTAGACCTAGTTTCTGGTTTGTTTTTTTTATACATTGGAGTATATGTTGGTTGGACTTTAGTTCATTATCGATAATGACCCCTAGGAGTTCTGTGTGGGTGTCAGGCTGGATGTTTGTATTGTTAGAAGATGCAATAAAAAAGGAGGTTTTGTGATGAGAAGGAGAACGGGGAAGAAAAAGTAGGAGTTTGATCTTTTTGGGATTTAGGAGCAATAGGTTGTGAGAGAGCCATTGTTCAGTGGATAGTAGGGCCTATTGGGTCAGGGAGTGTAGTTCAGGAATGTTATTTGAGATGGATATAAGTGTGGAGTTGTCGGCATACTGATTAAGGGAGGATTCTTTGCATGAGGTGTAAAGATCATTGGTGAAGATGTTAAACAAAAGGGGTCCCAAGATGGAGCCTTGGGGGACACCAGTGGAGATGGGAAGGAAAGGTGAGGAGGATGAGAGCCATTTGACAAATTGTTCCCTGATAGATAGGTAACTATTAAACCAGGCAAGTGTGGGAGGGGATAGGTGGAGATTTGCGAGTTTGGATAGTAGTAGAGGATGAGAGACAGTATTGAAAGCTTTGGAGAGATCTAGAAAGAGACAGGAAATGAGTTTATTGTTGTCTAGGGCCTCTGGATAGTTTTCGACAGTCTTTGATATAAGTGAAGGAGAGGAGGGCAGTGGCGGTGCTGTGGTGAGGATGAAATCCATGTTGGGTAGGGGTAAGTAAGTGGTGTGTGAGGAGGTGATTGAGAAGCTGTGAGTGAATACATTTTACTAATATCTTGGAGAGGGGGGACAGAATGGGAATGGGTCAGTAAGTTGAGGGGTCAGTGGAGTTTCCACCTTTATGAAGAGGGATAGTGAAGAAAGATTTCCAAAGGGTGGGTACAGTTGATTCCTGAATAGCTCGATTAATTAGTATAGATACAGTATAGGCAATTGAGTCAGCAGTAAGTTTGAGGAATGTAGGAGATGGATTGCAAGTGGAAGGAGAGCAAGGCTTTATCTTGAGTAGTAGAGATTTGATGTAATGGGAACTGGCTCAATAGAAAACAAAGTTGTGTTAGTGGGACTTGGAGAGGTGGGTGTTGAAGTAGAGTTTGGCTTAGAGGTTACCAGATTTTGGATGGAAGAGATAAAGTGTTTATTCAGGAGGGTAGCTGTTTCCTGAGAGGAAGAGTTAGGGTATGGGGAGGGATTAGAGGGCTTTCCGGGATAGAGGATGTTGTTGAGAGTTGACCAAAAGTTTCGAGGATTGGATTTGTTGTTAAGCTGAGCAGAGCTATAGTATAACTTTTTGTCATTAGTTGTATTTTTTTTGCAAGGTTCCTCAGTTGTCTGTATTTTTGAAGAAAAGGTGGTTGTTTAGTTTTAGTCCAGGTTTTCCAGGCATGATCCCTTTGTTTCATAAGGGATCTAGTCTCTTTGGAGAGCCAGGGAGCATGGTTTGATTTTACTCTGATCTTCCTAGAGGGAGCTAAGGAGTTTAGAGTATTCATGAAGATGCTATTGAAAGCGCTTACAGCATCATTTAGGGGAGGTGTTTTAGGATGGATAAATCTATGTTGTGGAGAATGGAGTTAAACTGGGATGAATTGAAAGTCGATAGTTTGACAGTCTTTGATAAGGTGGGATTTAGGAATATGGGTGTAGTGTCTTAAGATGGTGGTAGGGAGATGATCACTGAGGGAGTCAGGTAAGGTGGGGGGGTTGTGGTATTGGTGGGGGGAATTGGTAAGGATCCAGTCTATGATGGAGCTGGAAGTGGAATTTTTATGGAAGCGAGTGGGAGATGTTTTAAGTTGGTGGAAGCCGTGTAAGTGGATATTGAGTTGGGGGGAGTCAGTTGTGAGTTTGGACCAATCAATGTTGACACCACCAAGATAAGTATCTCATATGGTGTGTTGTGGGAGAACCAGGATAGGATGTTTTCAAGAATGGGCAGATTGTTACCAGGAGGAAGGCAGATAGAGGCAATTGAAAGTTTTTTGTGGGGGTACAGATGGCAGTTAAGGATGATGATTTCAGCTGGGAGGAAGTCAGGAATTGGGGAAGGGTATGGTGAGAGGTTAAAAAAGTTTGAGTAGAGGATGGCCACGTCACCTCCTTTTTTTACAGGTCTATCAGATCGGAAGATATTATAACCTGGTGGGAGTATTTCACTATTTGAGATTTGTGGCTTGAGCCAGGTTTCAGATAGGGAGAGGATGTGAGGGGTATTGAGAGCTATCCATGAGTGCAGCTCAGTGACTTTATTTGCTAGACTCTGAATATTCAATGAGTAAATAGTTAAGTATTTGGATGGAGATGATTGTTGTGACTGAGGTTGGTGACTGTTAGAGGAGTAAGATGGGGACAGTGTAGAGGTAGTTTTGGGGAGAGAAGAAAGCCAGGGTTGGGATGGATATCTCCAGAACAAAGTATGTTTTTAGTGAGGAGAAAGTGTGTAGCAGATGCTAGATGGAGTTTGTATCTTTTTTACTTTGCTTTGTGGAAAGGTTTAACAATCTGTATTATGGATAGTTTATATAGACTTGAGGTAGAGGTAGTAAAGAGATTAGGGGAGAGAGTAAAATATGAAGTCATTGGATATATGTTGTATGAGTCAGAAATTGTTGAACACAGCAGGGGGTCAGAGAGATTGGAGTGGTAAAAGGTGGAGATAGAGAGAATAAGGAGGAGTGTAGAAGATATTAGAAAATAATACATGTTGGAATAAAATATGGTCAGATAGAGTAGGTATAGAGACAGTGGTATAGAGGAAGTGGTGTTGACAAGATTGACAGATTAGTAAGTTGGTTGTGGCAATAGGCAGGAAGTGGAATTGTAGTGGCTAGTGGGACAGGAAGGGGAGGGATAGTTAGGTATAAAGGTAATTGTAATGGGTTGTGTGGGAATGGCGGTAGGGTATGGGGAGCGAAGTGAGCCCGAGAATAGCGAGGGCGAATGGAGCGGGGCTAGCACCCTGGTCAAGATGAAGTAATAGAAACAATCAGAAAAAGATAGTGAAAAACTAGCTTGAGAGACAAGGATATAAAGTTTCTAAAAGGTATAGTCACCAGAAAAAAAATAAAAAGAAATAAAACATGAGCAGAAGTAAGCTTACAAAAGGACACTGGCCTCAAGCTACACAAGAAGATTTACTTGAAGCAAACCCAGTGCTGTATGGTTAAAATAAGCTACAATAGAGAGGGGCTTTGGAGAGGGGGAGAGGTATTACTAGCAGCTAAAAGCAGGGCAAAACAAAAAAAAATTAATATGTAAGTGTCTGAAGACAGTAAAATAGGGCAGGTGCACTAGAAAGTAAATTATGAGTGAGGCTAGAAATGAATTCAGGGAAGGGTAAAGTGCAGAACAGGAGAATATACACAGAAACAGTATGAGAATAGTGGGTAACCAAAGAGAAAGGATAGGAGCTGCTGGTGTCTTTTTGTGGTGACTAGCAAAATAAACCACTGTAAATTCTTGTTGTGCTTATAAAGTCTAGCATTAATTAAAAGTTTAGCTTATGTAGTAGTTATTTACTGGGTCTTCACACCTGTATTGCCTGTACAGTGGCCAGGAGAAAACCCAGAGAAAAATCCACTAGGGCTATAAAAAGAGAGGAAGGAGATTAGTTATGAGCAGGTAATTCAGGAAAAGAGCGAGAGACAAAAATACTATGGGTAGAGAGAAAAAAATAAATACAGATAGGCAGAGACAACATACCTACCATTAATTTCAATTGTATGAGTGTCTTACACACATAGCTAGCTAAGAATACAGCAGTGTTTACACCTATGCATAAAGTAATGCAGAATAACAGTAGTTAACAGCAGCACAGTGTAGACATACACAAGGCAATAATTCACAAAGAAGGAAAACAGAAATCCAGGATATTGAGGACAACAACTGGTACACTTTCAGGCAATAGTTCTTCCTTTTACTTTAGTGTTACAGGAATAAATTACAGTAAAAATACTACAGATACATCTAAATTTGAAGTTAAGGTACTGTTTGTTGCAACAAGAAACTTAGTTGGTAAATATTCACATTTACAGTTTTCTTTCATTAAAAGACAAGATATAAGATGAGTACAATTCAAACGCTAAGCTACCCGTGATCATAAGGTGCTGGAGCTCCTTGCGACAGGGAAAATAGACTTTAAATATTCACAAAACTAGAATCACGAGAAAAAGTACACCAGAAACTGCATCTGCAAGCAATGTTAACTCAATATAATCACAAAATACTATATGACCTAAAGCAGATAAAGCAACAGAATAATCACTAAATATTGTAAGATTTAAAGCAGTTAAGGCAACAGAAAAGACATCACAAAACAGTTAATGCCAAAGAATCAAAATTTTACCTTATACAGAGCAGCAGATGCTCAGCAGCATGAAGGGGAAAGAAGGTTTCAAAATGACTCCTTCTGTTGTGAGGCACCTATGAAGACTAGGAAGAGGAAGTGAGGTGGGGGGGTAATGTCTAATACTGGGCTGGGGTCGCACCCTGGTCAAGATGAAGTCATCAGAAAAATATAGTGAAAAACTAGCTTGAAAGACAAGAATATAAAGTTTCTTAAAGGTATTGTCAACAAAAATAAAAGAAAAAGAAATAAAATATAAGCAGAAGTAAGCTTATAAAAGGACACTGGCATCAAGCTAGACAAGTAGATTTACTTGAAGCTATCCCAGTGCTGTATGTCTAAAGAAAGCTACAATAGGGAGGGGCTTTGGAGGGGGAGAGAGGTATTACTAACAGCTAAAAGCAGGGCAAAACAAAAAAATATATGTAAGAGTCTGAAGACAGTAAAATAGGGCAGGTGCACTAGGAAAGGCGATTATGAGTGAGGCCAGAAATGAATTCAGGGAAGGGTAAAGTGCAGAACAGGAGAATATACCCAGAAACAGTATGAGGATAGTGAGTAACCAAAGAGAAAGAATAGGAGCTGCTGGCGTCTGCTTTTCGTGGTGACTAGCAAAAAAAACCACTGTAAATTCTTGTTGTGCTTATAAAGTCTAACGTTAATTAAAAGATTAGCTTATGTAGTAGTTATTTACTGGGACACATGCTTCAGTAGTATTATGTTAAGCTTAAAATGGTGGCTTCTGGACAGATTGTAAGAATTGCAGGGTATCTGTTAAGGTCTTCAAACCTGTGTTGCCTGTACTGTGGCCAGGAGAAAACCACAGGGAAAAATCCACTAGGGCTATAAAAGCAGAGAGGAGGGAGATTAGTTATGAGCAAGTAATTCAGGAAAAGAACGAGAGACAAAAATACCATGGGTATTGAGAAAAAAATTAATACAGGTAGGCCGAGACAGTATACCTAGCATTAATTTCCATTGTATGAGTGTCTTACACACATAGCTAGCTAAGAAAACAGCAGTGTTTACACCTATGCATAAAGTAATGCAGAACAGTAGTAGTTAACAGCAGCACAATGTAGACATACACAAGGCAATAATTCACAAAGCAGGAAAACAGAAATCCTGGATACTGAGGACAACAACAACTGGTACACTTTCAGGCAATAGTTCTTCATTTTACTTTAGTGCTACACTAAGAAATTACATTAAAAATACTGCAGATACATCTAAATGTGAAGTTAAGGTACTGTTGCTCATTGCAACAAGAAACTTAGCTGGTAAATATTTACATTTACAGTTTTCTTTCATTAAAAAACAAGAAATAAGATGAGTACAATTCAAATGCTAAGCTACCCATGATCATAAGCTGCTGGAGCTCCTTGCAAAAGGGAAAATAGACTTTAAATATTTACAAAACTTGAGTCCTGAGAATACGTACACCAGAAACTGCATATGTAAGTAATATGAACTCAATATAATCACAAAATACTATATGACCTAAAGCAGACAGAGCAACAGAATAATCATCAAATATTGTAAGATTTTAAGCAGTTAGGGCAACTGAAAAGTCATCACAAAACAGTTAATGCCAAAGAACCATAATTTAACCTTACTCAGAGCAGCAGATGCTCAGCAGCATGAAGGGGAAAGAAGGTTTCAAAATGGCTCCTGCTATTGCGAGGCACCTATGAAGACTAGGAAGAGGAAGTGAGGCAAAGGGGAGGGGTAATGACTAATACTGGGCTGGGCTAGCACCCTGGTCAAGATGAAGTCATAGAAACAATCAGAAAAATATAGTGAAAAACTAGCTTGGGAGACAAGGATATAAAGTTTCTAAAAGGTATAGTCACCAGAAATAAAATAAAAAGAAATAAAATATGAGCAGAAGTAAGCTTACAAAAGGACACTGGCCTTAAGCTACACAAGTAGATTTACTTGAAGCAAACCCAGTGCTGTATGGTTAAAATAAGCTACAATAGAGAGGGGCTTTGGAGGGGAGAGACAGGTATTACTAGTAGCTAAAAGCAGGGCAAAACAAAAAAAAAACATTAATATGTAAGAGTCTGAAGATGGTAAAATAAGGCAGGTGCATGAGGAAAGGCAATTATGAGTGAGGCTAGAAATTAATTCAGGGAAGGGTAAAGTGCAGAACAGGAGAATATACACAGAAACAGTATGAGGTAGTGGGTAACCAAACAGAAAGGATAGGAGCTGCTGGCATCTGCTTTTCGTGGTGACTAGCAAAAAAAAAAAACACTGTAAATTCTTGTTGTGCTTATAAAGTCTAGAATTAATTAAAAGATTAGCTTATGTAGTAGTTATTTACTGGGACACATACTTCAGTGCTATTATTTTAAGCTTAAAATGGTGGCTTCCAGACATACAGTTAGAGATGCAGGGTATCTGTTAAGGTCTTCAATCCTGTGTTGCCTGTACTGTGGCCAGGAGCAAACCACAGGGAAAAATCCACTAGGGTTATAAAAACAGAGAGGAGGGAGATTAGTTATGAGCAAGTAATTCAGGAAAAGAGTGAGACACAAAAATACCATGGGTAGAGAGAAAAAAATTAATACAGGTAGGCAGAGACAGTATACCTAGCATTAAATTCCATTTTATGAGTGTCTTACACACATAGGTAGTTAAGAACACAACAGTGTTTACACCTATGCATAAAGTAATGCAGAACAACAGTAGTTAGCAGCACAGTTTAGAAATACACAAGGCAATAATTCACAAAGGAGGAAAACAAAAATCCAGGATACTGAGGACAACAACAATTGGTACACTTTCAGGCAGTAGTTCTTCCTTTTACTTTTGTGCTACACTAAGAAATTGCAGTAAAAATACTACAGATACATCTAAATGTAAAGTTTAGGTACTGTTGCTCGTTGCAACAAGTAACTTAGCTGGTAAATATTCACATTTACAGTTTTCTTTCATTAAAAATCAAGAAATAAGATGAGTACAATTCAAATGCTAAGCTACCCATGATCATAAGGTGCTGGAGCTCCTCGCGACAGGGATAAAAACTTTAAATATTCGCAAAACTAGAGTCGCGAGAAAAAGTACACCAGAACTGAATATGCAAGCAATATTAACTCAATATAATCACAAAATACTATATGACCTAAAGCAGATACAGCAACAGAATAATCACCAAATATTGTAAGATTTAAAGAAGTTAAGGAAACAGAAAAGACATCACAAAACAGTTAATGCCAAAGAATCAAAATTTTAATTACACAGAGCAGCAGATGCTCAGCAGCATGAAGGGGAAAGAAGGTTTCAAAATGTCTCCTGCTGTTGTGAGGCCCCTATGAAGACTAGGAAGAGGAAGTGAGGTGAGGGGGAGGGGTAATGACTAATACTGGGCTGGGCTAGCAGCCTGGCCAAGATGAAGTCATAGAAACAATCAGAAACATATAGTGAAAAACTAGCTTGAGAAACAAGGATATAAAGTTTCTAAAAGGTATAGTCACCAGAAATAAAATAAGAAATAAAATATGAGCAGAAGTAAGCTTACAAAAGGACACTGGCCTCAAGCTACACAAGTAGATTTACTTGAAGCAAACCCAGTGCTGTATGGTTAAAATAAGCTACAACAGAAAGGGGCTTTAGAGGGGGAGAAAGAGGTATTACTAGCAGCTAAAAGCAGGGCAAAATAAAAAAAAAAAAAACATTAATATGTAAGAGTCTGAAGACAGTAAAATAGGGCAGGTGCACTACAAAAGGCAATTATGAGTAAGGCTAGAAATGAATTCAGGGAAGGGTAAAGTGCAGAACAGGAGAATATACACAGAAACAGTATGAGGATAGTGGGTAACCAAAGAGAAAGGAATGGAGATGCTGGCATCTGATTTTCGTGGTGACTAGGAAAAAAAACTGTAAATTCTTGTTGTGCTTATAAAGTCTAGCATTAATTAAAAGATTAGCTTATGTAGTAATTATTTACTGGGACACATACTTCAGTGGTATTATTTTAAGCTTAAAATGGTGTCTTCCAGGCAGATAGTTAGAGTCACAGGGTATCTGTTAAGGTCCTCAAACCTGTGCTGCCTGTACTGTGGCCAGGAGAAAACTGCAGGGGAAAATCCACTAGGGCTATAAAAACAGAGAGGAGGGAGATTAGTTATGAGCAAGTAATTCAGGAAAAGAGCGAGAGACAAAAATACCATGGGTAGAGGGAAAAAATTAATACAGGTAGGCAGAGACAGTATACCTAGCATTAATTTCCATTGTATGAGTGTCTTACACACATAGCTAGCTGAGAACACAGCAGTGTTTACACCTAGGCATAAAGTAATGCAGAACAACAGTAGTTAACAGCAGCACAGTGTAGACATACACAAGGCAATAATTCACAAAGCAGGAAAACAGAAATCTAGGATACTGAGGACAACAACAATTGGTACACTTTCAGGCAATAGTTCTTCCTTTTACTTTAGTGCTACACTAAGAAATTTCAGTAAAAATACTACAGATACATTTAAATGTAAAGTTTAGGTACTGTTGCTCTTTGCAACATGAAACTTAGTTGGTAAATATTTACATTTACAGTTTTCTTTCATTAAAAAACAAGAAATAAGATGAGTACAATTCAAATGCTAAGCTACCCCTGATCATAAGGTGCTGGAGCTCCTTGCGACAGGGAACAAAAACTTTAAATATTCACAAAACTAGAGTCGTGAGAAAAAGTATCCCAGATCTGCATATGCAAGCAATATTAACTCAATATAATCACAAAATACTATATGACGTAAAGCAGATAAAGCAACAGAATAATCACCAAATATTGTAAGATTTAAAGAAGTTAAGGCAACAGAAAAGACATCACAAAACAGTTAATACCAAAGAATGATAATTTTACCTTACACAGAGCAGCAGATGCTCAGCAGCATGAAGGGGAAATAATGTTTCAAAATGGCTCCTGCTGATGTGAGGCACCTATGAAGACTAGGAAGAGAAAGTGAGGGGGAAGGGTAATGACTAATACTGCGCTGGGCAAGCACCCTGGTCAAGATGAAGTCATAGAAACAATCAGAAAAAGATAGTGAAAAACTAGCTTGAGAGACAAGGATATAACGTTTCTAAAAGGTATAGTCACCAGAAATAAAATAAAAAGAAATAAAATATGAGCAGAAGTAAGCTTACAAAAGGACACTGGCCTCAAGCTACACAAGTAGATTTACTTGAAGCAAACCCAGTTCTTTATGGTTAAAATATGCTACATTAGAGAGGGGCTTTAGAGGGGGAGAGAGAGGTATTACTAGCAGCTAAAAGCAGGGCAAAACAAAAAAAAACATTAATATGTAAGAGTCTGAAGACAGTAAAATAGGGCAGGTGCACAAGGAAAGGCAATTATGAGTGAGGCTAGAAATGAATTCAGGGAAGGGTAAAGTGCAGAACAGGAAAATATACACAGAAACAGTATGATGATAGTTTGTAACCAAAGAGAAAGAATAGGAGCTGCTGGCATCTACTTTTCGTGGTGACTATCAAAAAAAACACTCTAAATTCTTGTTGTGCTTATAAAGTCTAGCATTAATTAAAAGATTAGCTTATGTAATAGTTATTTAGTGGGACACATACTTCAGTGGTATTATTTTAAGCTTAAAATGGTGGCTTCCGGACAGATAGAGTTGCAGGGTATCTGTTAAGGTCCTCCACCCTGTGTTGCCTGTACTGTGGCCAGGAGAAAACTGCAGGGAAAAATCCACTAGGGCTATAAAAACAGAGAGCAGGGAGATTAGTTATGAGCAAGTAATTCAGGAAAACAGCGAGACAAAAATACCATTAGTAGAGAGAAAAAAATTAATACAGGTAGGCAGAGACAGTATACCTAGCATTAATTTCCATTCCATAAGTGTCTTACACACATAGCTAGCTAAGAACACAGCAGTGTTTACACCTATGCATAAAGTAATGCAGAACAAAAGTAGTTAACAGCAGCACAGTGTAGACATACACAAGGCAATAATTCACAAAGCAGGAAAACAGAAATCCAGGATACCAAGGTCAACAACAATTGGTACACTTTCAGGCATAGTTATTCCTTTTACTTTAGTGCTACACCAAGAAATTACAGTAAAAATACTACAGATAAAGTTAAGGTACTGTTGCTCCTTGCAACAAGAAACTTAGTTGGTAAATATTCACATTTACAGTTTTCTTTCATTAAAAAACAAGAAATAAGATGAGTACAGTTCAAACGCTAAGCTACCTGTGATCATAAGGTGCTGGAGCTCCTTGTGACAGGTAAAATCGACTTTAAATTCTCACAAAACTAAAGTCGCGAGAAAAAGTACACCAAAAACTGCATATGCAAGCAATATTAACTCAATATAATTCAAAGATACTATATTACCTAAAGCAGATAAAGCAACAGAATAATCACCAAATATTGTAAGATTTAAAGCAGTTAAGGCAACAGAAAAAACATCACAAAACAGTTAATGCCAAAGAATCAAAATGTTACCTTACACAGAGCAGCAGATGCTCAGCAGCATGAAGGGGAAAGAAGGTTTCAAAATGGCTCCTGCTGTTGTGAGGCACCTATGAAGTCTAGGAAGAGGAAGTGAGGTGAGGGGGAGGGCTAATGACTAATACTGGGCTGGGCTAGCACCCTGGTCTAGATGAAGTCATAGTAACAATCAGAAAAAGATAGTGAAAAACTAGCTTGAGAGATAAGGATATAAAGTTTCTAAAAGGTATAGTCACCAGAAATAAAATAAAAATAAATAACATATGAGCAGATGTAAGCTTACAAAATGACACTGGCCTCAAGCTACACAAGTAGATTTACTTGAAGCAAACCCAGTGCTGTATGGTTAAAATAAGCTACACTAGAGAGGGGCTTTGGAGGGGGAGAGAGAGGTATTACTAGCAGCTAAAAGCAGGGCAAAACAAAAAAATACATTAATATGTAAGATGCTGAAGACAGTAAAACAGGGCAGGTGCGCTAGGAAAAGCAATTATGAGTGAGGTTAGAAATGAATTCAGGGAAGGGTAAAGTGCAGAACAGGAAAATATACACAGAAACAGTATGAGGATAGTGGGTAACCAAAGAGAAAGGATAGGAGCTGTTGGCGTCTGCTTTTCATGGTGACTAGCAAAAAAACACTGTAAATTCTTGTTGTGCTTATAAAGTCTAGCATTAATCAAAAGATTAGCTTATGTAGTAGTTATTTACTGGGACACATACTTCAGTGGTAGTATTTTAAGCTTAAAATGGTGGCTTCCGGACAGATAGTTAGAGTTGCAGGGTATCTGTTAAGGTCCTCAGTCCTGTGTTGCCTGTACTGTGGCCAGGAGAAAACCGCAGGGAAAAATTCACTTGGGTTCAGTGGTATTATTTTAAGCTTAAAATGGTGGCTTCTGGACTGATAGTTAGAGTTGCAGGGTATCTGTTAAGGTCCTCAAACCTATGTTGCCTGTACTGTGGTCAGGAGAAAACCGCAGGGAAAAATCCACTATGTTCAGTGGTATTATTTTAAACTTAAAATGGTGGCTTCTAGACAGATAGTTAGAGTCGCAGGGTATCTGTTAATTTCCAAAAATCTGTGTTGCCTGTACTGTGGCCAGGAGAAAACCACAGGGAAAAATCCACTAGGGCTTATGTGGTAGTTATTTACTGGGACACATACTTCAGTGGTATTATTTTAAGCTTAAAATGGTGGCTTCCGGACAGATAGAATTGCAGGGTATCTGTTAAGGTCCTCAAACCTGTGTTGCCTGTACTGTGGCCAAGAGAAAACCGAAGGGAAAAATCCACTAGGATTCAGTGGTATTATTTTAAGCTTAAAATGGTGGCTTCCGGACAGATAATTAGAGTTGCAGGGTATCTGTGAATTTCCTCAAATCTGTGTTGCCTGTACTGTGGCCAGGAGAAAACCGCAGCGAAAAATCCACTAGGAATTACACAGAGCAGCAGATGCTCAGCAGCATGAAGGGGAAAGAAGGTTTCTAAATTTGCTAGACAGAAGTCTAGAATGGCTTCTCCTTATTTATTTCTGCTGCCCCACCTATGTGGACCCAGGCAGTCCTCATATCCTGTTCTGTCTGTCCCAATTTCAAATGTTGTCCTGCTCTAGTAGGTCCTGCAACTGCTGTCTGAATGCACTCTTTTCCTCACTATCACAACCCTGCTGTGGGGCATAGGCTGAGATTATGAGCACTGCCCTATACACTGGAGTATGATTGCCATGAGTCTGTCACTAATTCTGATGATATCCCTCACTGCCTTCTGAAGCCTCTCTCTCACCACATCATTTCTAGCCTGTCCCCTACCTGAGTAGTAGAGTCTGGATCCCAAGCCAAGTGGCTTTGCTGCACTTCTTCCATCTCATCTCTTGGATACATAGAATGTCCAGCCTCCACCATATCATCATGCTATCCACTTCCAAGCAATGGTGCATCCTGTCAGTGAACCTACATTAAGCCCTCAGTTCATATTTGGCAGGTTGTATGGTTTTACATCAAGCTTTCTCTCAACAGAGCTATCCCAGGTAACACAGGCAAGGGTCCCTGGCATGGGTCAGAATAAGCCGGTTCCTCAACCCACCTAACTACCCACGTCAATTTTTTGTGGCATTAGTCAAAATGTCCAAATCACATAGAGCCATATGTACACCACTTAGTGGCTAGCCCTGCCACAGCATGCAATCTGTGATCTGTGTTCTCCTATCTTGAGGATACTGTGCATCACAATAGATGCCCAAAGTCGTTGGTCTGTATAACTCTTCTCCCTATAAGACACCACCCAGAGTCTTTGCTGCTGCCCACAGCTCCATTCCTTGCTGAGTTTGAGATGGAAACACTCAGCATGTTTTTGGACATGGGAGAAACCCCATGAGGGCACAGGGAGATCGTGCAAACTCCAAACAGGCATTGGTCGGAGGTCAGGATCAAAGACCTTAACCATTATGCCAGCTGGTCTCATTTACTTCTTTTAGTCTTTACTTTCTGAAAGAGAAACACAGAAAGGATGATCTTTGGAACCCTTCAAAAACTGCCCTTAGTCTCCAAACCTACCAAATACAATTCTAGGTTTAGCAAGCTATTCTAATGCCACAGTGTTGTCTCACAATCTGGCAACCCCCACCAACTCTAAATCGGGGAGTAAAAATGTCTTCTGCTATTCTGGAACTTAGTACAAAAGTTATCTACTTTCCTTTTTAACTATATCAAACCTTTTTGGTAGTTTATGCCACACATGGAGTGCTAAAGCATTTCAGTTCTCAGTACTAAAGCAAGCTCTTCTTGCTACAGTTTTCACAATAGATGGAATGTTGAGCAAATTCAATATCATCATTCATTTCTGCATGCTGCTAATGTAGTGCACTGATGCTCAATCAACATCTGATGTTCGTGCCCCATAGGACATTGAGCCTGGGGCAGCTGCCCCTTTGGCCCACTCTAGCTACATTACTGAATACTATATAATAATGATGAACCACTAGAAACAACAAATCACTTCTGTTACCTAGCCTCTGGATAGACCAAAACTTGAATATGAGCAGCTCATAAATAAGACTAAATCCAAAAAAAAACACATTACTTTTCTAGTTTAGGTTACACCTCAAGGCAACCTTTCATATTCGGAGACAAACCTAGCCCCGTGCTTTAGCACGAAGACATGCAGTGCCATGGTGGGCTATTTCTGTGGCAGTGCTAGATGCAAGTGAGGCAGTCTGAAGGGCAGGCATATGTTAATTATCTGCATATTCCCCCTAGAAACTAACTGCTTTTCACTCATAGCAGTAGAAGGAAGTCCTGGGGAGTTTAACGGCCCATATGTGTATGTGTATGGGAATATGTGTGAATGTATGTATGCATGTGTGTCTACCTGGGAGTTCACAACAAAGAATTAGTGATGGGTTACATTTGGTAGATGTGAGTGTGTGTGTGTGTGTGTGTGTGTGTGTGTGTGTGTGTGTGTGTGTGTGTGTGTTTGTGTGTGTGTGTTTAGATGAATGACTAAGCATGTCTGTGAGTGCAATCAGATGAGGGAGGCTGTGTGTGTGTGTGTGTGTGTGTGTGTGTGTGTGTGTGTGTGTGTGTGTGTGTGTGTGTGTGTGTGTGTGTGTGTGTGTGTGTGTGGGTGGGTGTGTGTGTGTGTGTGTGTGTGTGTGTGTGGGGGGTGTGGGTGTGGGTGTGGGGAGATGGCATTTTACCTGCACGACTAATGAGTAAATCCTGCAACATGGGTCTGGGGGATCACTAGCCACTAGGGATAACTTTGCAATATTGTGCCTTAATGGCACATGGGTTGGGAGGGAACTCTAGCTAGCAGGTTTAACTCTGTAATCATCAAGACTTAATGGCACATATGGGTAAGGAGACAACACTAGGCAACAGGGATAATGCTTAACATTATTTCTTAATGACTCATGCATTACATAGGTCAGGGGGACACAAGCCACCAAGAGGCTTCTTTCAAATCATGTGTTAATGTCACAAAGAGTCGGGGGTGGGGGTTGGGGGGTTGCACTACACACCAAGGATTTCTCTGCATAAAATGCCTTAACATTACTTGAACACAGCGTTGGTTGAGGGAACACTAGACCCCAGGGATAATTCTTTAAAATCACACTTTAACTGCACTTAAACACAACTTGTGTCAGGGGACATCAGAGATTACTCTACATTTCATGCCTGAATGGAACTTAGAAAAAAATAAACATGACGAGGGTGGGGGCAGGGACTGATGGACACCAGAGATACTATAATAAATAGTATGTCTTAAAGGCCCTAAAATAGATTCAAATCCTTTACCTTCCCATCAAGAGTATTAGTCTTCTAAGCCACCACTAGACAGTAAGAAAGGGGGTAAAATACCACCTGAACTTAAATTGTAGAGGTAAAAGGAAGGGGAAAAGGACATAAACCCTGCACCCTTGACATACACAGCAGCATATTGTTAATGTAACATAGGTTATTCTTTACTATAATAAGGATATTGGCCATTAGTCAAGGCCTGCAACAGTTAATGAGTTATGAGAAAAAGAGACAGGAGACACCTCTAAGCATTCCTCTCAATCTTATAGCACAAGAAATTTGAAGAAAGCAAAAAAATGGAGGGATAAAGACCCACAATCAGAGATGGATCTTAAACGTTATTCTTATAAACTTATGCAGTTGCTAGAATAACAGCCTTTGCAATAGCATGCATTTATTGAAGGATATAGTGTCTGAATCTGCAATTTATGTCATTATTTAGTAATGTCCATTCTCAACAGTCTGTCAAAAAAAAAGAGCATTTATGTGGAACAGAGCATAACCATGAGGTGACAATCTGGATGTTCTGCATATATCTGAACAGTTGAAACCTATGCCTATAACACATAACAATAGGAGTGTCCGCTAAAATCAGGGACAGTTAAGATAGGTAGGCATGTATCAATGTGAGGGGGGGCTTTAGGACAAAGTTGGAAGGAAAACTAGGTGACACCAGCAAGAATTCTGAAATGTGACTCAGAATATCTTAAAAAGTTAATGGAGCAACAGGTTTAGCCAGCATCATGATGCATTTTCTGAATAATATATAATAAGAAGTATGAAACATATACTGGCATTATTGATTGACTGTAATCATTAGTGATTTATAAGGGCAGCAACATACATAAAAGGAGACACTGGGGATGATCTGTCATCTTAGGGGCACATATAGTGTAGGTGGTGTGTGTGTATGTATACGTGTGTGGGTACGTATGCATGTGTGTGTGTGTGTGTGTGTGTGTGTGTGTGTGTGTGTGTGTGTGTGTGTGTGTGTGTGTGTGTGTGTGTGTGTGTGTGTGTGTTTTACTGTTCATGTTTATGTAAGAGAATGAATGCGGGGGTGCCTGTGCCAACATGATGCATAGGCCACTACAATTAACTTCTGCAGAAACGTGCTGATTAGCATTAGCAATAGTTAAAGGCAATTCTGAGGCATGCATATTACCTAGTAATTAGGTCTTTCCTCAGTGTGGCTAATGTGACTCTGAATGGGAAAACACCGCATAATGGAAACAGGGCCTTTTTTCTGCAGCTATTAACAGGAGTGGTAGGGTCCTTTCTGACACCCTGGGTCTATCCCTCCAAAAGTTCAAATTTCAGTTTGGCAAGGAAATTATTTTAGCCTTCTGAGATACAGCCTGTCTACCATAACTGTGGATTCAATCAAAAAAAAAAATCTGTCCAGTTTGGAAACACCCAAGAAATCTGCTATGCAGATTCCTTACCCTGGTGGCCTAGTGGTCCACCTGTACTACTGTTGGTGCTGTTATGCCACTTAAGAGTGTAAGCACTGGTGTCCAGTGGTTTGCCCCTTTCCCCAATTCCTGTCATGTTGTATGTGGCCAAAGGCACTTTAAGGAGTATTCCCTAGTGTTTAGTGCATCCCCACCCCCCACTCCATCCCCATAATAATGTTGGTGTCATCATGGCACTTTAGAGACACTTCCCTGGGGTTAAGTGTTTCTCCCAACCCAATACCCATAGCAATATTGGTGCCATCATGGCAATGTATTTGCTGATGGTCTAGTGGTTCCCACCACCCGGGATCCACTTACTGCTGTTTTTGCCATTACAGCACTTAAGAAAGAGTGCACTCAGCATCCTCCCCATCCATGACATGTTCTTCTGTGCCTTAGTGCACTATTCCATGGTGAATAGTGTATCCCCCATCCCTTTAATAACATTGGTACTGATACAGTGCTATAGAGTGTGTATCCCCTACCTCAAGGCCCTGTAGTAGCAGCGGTGTCAGTATGTCAGTTTTAAACTTTTTCCCTGGTATCTGGTAGTTCCCCCACCCGCCTATCCACATTTTGATGCTGGTGCCCTTATGGAACTTTTACAGTAAGCCATTGTATCTAGTGGTTCTGCCCACCACATTAAAGTTTTCTGTTGAACATGGCCTATTGGCCATGTTTGCTACAGTGAAATGATGGGGATGGACATAGGTTCATAGGTTCATAGAAGGTTACTATACTAATGGCCCTTGAGCCCTTACAAGCCTAGTCATATTTGTCCTGAACTGTCTCAATTGTTGTTGGTTAGGTGAGTGAAGTTTGCAGAGGTAAGGGTCTATGGTAGTTAATAATGATTTCCTCTGTCTAGGAGGTTCATAGGTGCCACTCCAGGAGTGATTTTCTGGTCACCCATCCACTGATCTTGGTTGTGTTTGTCATGCTGATCTATGTGGCAAAGTGTTTTCTTGAATTAGTCAGCTGTGTAGATGGCATCCTGTGGGTGGTTCCAGTGAGAGAGCATATGGCTTAGCATATACCTCTCCCCCTAGAATGCTGTATTAGCACTCAGCATGTCCATGGGCCAGGTCTTCACAGTGCTGCAAATCTTCAAATTGGAAGGCTGTGCAGCAATATGTAAGGGTGCTCAGTGAGTACAAAAAATATACCATACATGTTTGTTTCATTGATGGAACTGGTCCTATATTTATTAAGATTAATAAACTTGTGTTTACATTTCCTGCCTGCTGAGCAGCTCCCAGATAATTCATGATTCTAAGTGATGTAGTCCTGCATTTTGATTATACAATGGGGGGATAAACAGCTTGTAGTGGACAGACATACCACAGCCTGTTCCAATTCATAACTACTGCAGCCCAATATTAGTCCCTGTAAATGGTCATATTGCACTCTGCAGCCAAAGTACTCTGTATATTCAGCACATCTCTGCAAATGACCCCCCCCCCCTTATACTGTTCATAATACAGAAACATAAAGGCATCTATAACACAGAGTCCATAACTTATGGAATCAGAGCCATGAGCCAATACATCTCCAGCCATTAACTTCCTAAATCAAATCAATATTCTCAAAATAGTGATGGATGTGTTGTTTCTGAACAGACTTATTTCTATCTCCTGCTGATAAGCTGATATGCTTTAGAGCTGAGCCACAATATTCAGGTATGCTGTAGCAATACAAGCAAAAATGCAAACTTTTATTTATTTATTTATTGACCGAGGAATGTCCAACTGGATAATAAGTGGCCATTTTCAGAGTAAGTCTGGAGAGAAAAGCTCCAGACAGTTAGATAATATCAAATAAAACAGTACTATATATGTAATAAAAAGGCATATATGCATACGATTTGATAATGGAGTACATAAGATAAAATAAAGCTTGAGGAGACATATCTGACTCCTTATTCTACTAGGATATTAGACTCTCATGTTACTACAAATAGCTTGAAAATTTAGTAACTTATAAACTAAATTATGTAGTGATGTAGTGTAGGTTCAAAGTTTCATGATGTCAGAACAGGTGTTTCAGTTTCAAGAAAATGTTCAAGGGGTTCATAGGACTATACTATGCTATTGTCTTTAGTGAGCTAGCCTAGTATATTCCTATGAACCCCTTAAGTTTGTCAGAGCTGGATGTGGTAGAGTTAAAGATGTTAAGATTTGCCACTGGGTGTGACGAGGATGGACAGGATTAGGAATCAGTATATTAGAGGGTCAGGTCAGGTCAGAGAGGAGAAATTGCATTGGTTTGGACATGTGCTAAGGAGGGATGCTGAGTATATTAGGAAAAGGGTGCTAAGGATGGAGCTGCCAGGTAAGAGGAAAAGAGGAAGGCCTAAGATAAGGTTTATGGATGTGGTGAGAGAGGACACGCAGGTGGTTGATGTGACAGAACAAGATGCAGAGGACAGGAAGAAATGGAAAAAGATGATCCACTGTGGTGACCCCTAATGGAAACAGCCAGAAGAGAAGAAGATTGTCTCTGGTGAAATATTTTAAACCAAGCCAAATTAATCAATTTAAGCATAACTGCATTATTGATATGCTTGGGTAATATCCTAACGTGGATAAGGGATTTTAGAATTGCCAGTGTCCACTGGGATGATAGGGGGAGGCGGGGGTAAATTTTCTATTGTCTATCTACTAGTCTAAATTATGTTTGAATAGGGGCATGGATGGACTTTGTTTAACGTGGATGGGATGTCTTTTTGAGAGTAGTGGTATCTCTGTGATTTGTATCTTTCCATATAGACTGTTCTGTTGATGCACATGTTTAGGTCCCTGGACTGAGTGTTCCTGGTACCTTTGGACTTGCAGATGTGCAGTAGATCCATTAGAACTGGGTCAGAGGATACCTTATAAGCCAGGCATAGGTTGCCTTTAAGTAGACTGTTGTAGCAACAGGGCTTTTGGGACAGTCCGTGTAGACCATATGCCTAGGCCCAATGTTCTCCTTGTAAGATATTTCTGTGGTCACCCCAGTTGTTGCACATGCCTGAAACGATACATACCAAAGGAGGCACTGTACTCAATGATGGGCCTAATAAGGGTTAAGCAGAACGGGACAATGACTTCTCTAGACCTAAATGCTATCCCCTTATTTATAAGCTGTGCAATATCGAAAGACTTCCTTACTGCTGTAGACACATGTTGGTCTTATGCTAGGTCACATTCCCAAGTACTTAACTACTGGGTCTATTAGGGAAGTACTCTTGGTGTGATAGTCCACAGTGGCACAGTGTCAGTGGAGACAATAAAGCACTTTTTGGCATTTAGCTTTAGTTCAGAACTCTGATACCAGTTACTGGTTGGAGACAAGGCCTCCTAGAGGATCACTGAGTCTTTGGGGGATTCAGTGACTTCTCCCAGCTTGCAGACATCTGTGAATATGGCCAATGAAACTCTTTACTTCAAAAAGCAAATTGTTATGCAGATTCTGATGATTGAACCAAGACCTTATATATGCAAAGCATGTGCTCTAACACTGAGCTACATCCCCTCAGTGCTTATGAGCAAAAGAAAATATAAAAATAACATCCTTTTTGTAGCAAAACTGAATAATTTGCTATTATATATTGAGGATGTTGTACCTGTCTCTAAGGCTTGTTATATATTTTCTACAGAAAGTGCAGCAATACACTTTATCAAATTTCTTCCAAGTATTCAAATTTCATCTCAAAAGGGGCTGTCATGCTTTGCTTGATTTGCCCAGAGAGGCAATGCATCATATTTTGACCTCTCTAAACCTTGTCTTTGCACTGTGTATGCAGAATGGCATACTGTCAGGGGTGTCCAAGCTTGTGCATAAAAAAAGATACAGATATCCACCTCTACCTCACTTTTTAATGTAATGAGTTTCCCCAGTTATTTATATTCCAGATTAGGTATGTGAATTGTGAGAACTCTGCTAAGTACACCTATCAACTCATCTGACTTATATTTGTGTATATTCATACCACTAATGCACCACTTTCCCCTAGAAACCTAGCTTGTCATGCTGTCAAGGCTTGCATGTGTCTATGAAGCTAGAAGCTATACCATCAGTAGTCTGACTACCAGAAGGGTCTTCCAATGTAGACAGATTCCAGTGGAGGTGCCAGACTAAGAGGTTTCCACCCATCTGGAGAGCAGCAAAGAAGCAGTGTTGGAGGCAAATGATCATGCTTGACATGACAACGGTGACAACATCAAATCTAAACTGTACAGAATTAAGGCCCAGCAATCTACTTCTGTAGTTTGCCAAGTAAACTTGATGGACAGTGAAAGAAAAGAAATTTGATATAGTGATGAAAGATGGTCCCCTAGGTCAGAAGGCATTCACCATGCTCCTAGAAAGAGCAACTGGTTGTTTCAAGTAAGTCTGGTGTTTGTGATACTGACAGAGCAGAACCACAAGGTCGTCCAGATGCTGACGTTGCTAGACCAAAAGAAAAGATTAGGAGTTGCAAAGACATAATCAAATTTGGAACTTGTAATGTGAGAAGCATGAATCAAGGAAAACTTGACATTGTTAAATCTGAAGTGGACAAAACCAGCATGGATATACTTGGCGTAAGTGAACTAAAGTGGAATGGAAAAGGACATTTCCAGTCGAAGAGCACTAGGTTTGCTATAGTGATTATAAAACACAGAGAAAAATGTGAACAAGAGACTCACAAAGACAGTGCAGAAATATAATGCCAACACCAACAGACTGATCGAAGTGCACTTGTGCATTTATTCACATCCCCGAACCATATTGTTGAAACTGAAAACAATTTCATGTCCCCATTTCAAACCATGTTAATACCAATGGTTCAAAATTTGTTGTTATGAAAATGTAACTGTTGGATTTCATTTGCCATTTGGTGTTCATTAATGCAGTTTCGCTAAGTTTACGTTTGATTTTCAGCACCTTTGAAACTGTACTTTGATGTACCACTAGTCGATGAAGTGCACTTCAGGATTTTGATAGTAAATCAGAACAGACATCAACAAGATTTACTAATAATCATGGGAGACCTGAACATGAAGGTAGGAAAAGGAAACAAAGGTTCAGTGGTTGGAAAGTATGGTGTTGGAGACAGAAAAGTAGCAGACAGATTCATAGAATTCTGCATGGCCAACAGTCTGGCAACCATGAATACATTCCTCCAACATCATAAACATCGACTTTACATGTGGACATCAATGAATGGGTTTTACCAAAATCAGACAGATTATATATGTATCTTCTTAAAAATAATCCCCATCATGAAACTTGAAAACATTTAAGACACAGCTCGCAATTACCATGCAGCTACAAGCAGTAACCTGTAGTATGCCAATTCAGCTTCTCAAAATAAATAAATAAATAAATGAATGAATGAATGAATAAATAAATAAAGGCTTCTTCTCACAATAAATAAATATATACACACCTAAATAAATAAATAAATAAATAAATAAAAGGAGAGACTGTGAACATCCATGAATAATTTGGGTTAAGGAAATAAATGACTCAACTCATTCTATCTGGTTAGGAATACCAGAAGTTTTTATTACAAGTTCCAGTGATTGCATCCTGAAGTAAGCTCATAAAACAAATAAACATCTGTCTACAGCCCTAAGTGATACTAAGGAAATGCAAATGGTAAACTGTTTAAAAAAAATAAGCTTTACAGCAGTCACATTTATTAGATTCAAAGTCATAAACTGGATTGTATAGATCACGGTACACAGAGTAGTTAGCAATTTTGTAAAGTTTTACAAATTACTGACAACACCTTAGAAGCCCCTCAAGCTGCACACACTGTCTGAGTCTACAGCATTTTATTTGTCCTTCTGTAAACCTTCCAATGGTTCAGATATGTAGAGAAATGTGAAAATGATGCTAATATTAATACATAGTATCTGTGCAGCATTTAATCGCCTTAGGTGCACTAGACAAGGTCAAGTCACAATGCAATTGGGTTGTCCATCACTGAGGATTTAAGATAAAATCATTCAGTACTTTGTATGTAGTGTGGCTTCAGAATTATTGATGTAAATATGAGTAGGCCATGTCGGACACCTAGAGATATCATTAGGATGATTCCTGAGAAATGGCTGGAGACATCACTACGTACTTCTTAGCATGACTTTCAGCATTTATTTCCACATGTACCAGTCGTGCTGCTTTACATATTTATTTGCACATGTACCAGTCGTACTGCTTTACATATTTATTTGCACATGTACCAGTCGTGCTGCTTTACATATTTATTTCCACATGTACCATTCATGCTGCTTTACATATTTATTTCCACTTGTACCAGTCGTGCTGCTTTACATATTTATTTCCACATGTACTAGTTGTGCTGCTTTACATATTTATTTCCATGTGTACCAGTCGTGCTGCTTTACATATTTATTTCCACATGTACCAGTCGTGCTGCTTTACATATTTATTTCCATGTGTACCAGTCATGCTGCTTTACATATTTATTTCCACATGTACCAGTCGTGCTGCTTTACATATTTATTTCCATGTGTACCAGTCATGCTGCTTTACATATTTATTTTGACGTGTACCAGTCATGCTGCTTACCATATTTATTTCCACATGTACCAGTTGTGCTGCTTTACATATTTATTTCCACATGTACCAGTTGTGCTGCTTTACATATTTATTTCCACGTGTACCAGTTGTGCTGCTTTACATATTTATTTCCACATGTACCAGTTGTGCTGCTTTACATATTTATTTCCACATGTACCAGTCGTGCTGCTTTACATACCATAGGAATTTTGTATTATTATTAGCATTATTCTTTGTCTACAGCTTCATACAAACCAGCAGTTATCCTCCCCTGGAAGTCATTATAAAAACATTCTTAATTTTGTAAACTCTTAACTGAATTTTTAGCCAAGTGACTGCCGTACATGAAACTGAAGCTCAGAACAAGGGGGAAGGTTTCCTACAAATGCTCTTTAAAAGCTGCTTAGCTGATTTTCTTCTTCTAAGGATAAGGCAAAAGAAAATAATAGTGTGACATTAACAAAACGTCATGGCAGCTGGAATTCCTTTACTGATCTGTTATTGTTATCTTACAACAGTAAAAGGCATTCAGATTTCGTGGTAATCTAGGGTAGTTAGTGTGTTTGCTGTTCAAGTCAATAAATTATTTGGCTATTCCATTAATATAACTTTGCATTAGTCTTCAATAGTACTGAGAAGTCTCCACTAGTCCATTAGCATGAACCAGTGCTTCCTAAATGCTGTCAGCAGGCACCCTGCTGTGTCTTCATTTGTACTGGCTAATCCATTAACTGCTGAGGCACAGCTACTAACCCAACATATCCCTTTCTTCTTCAGACAGTGGGTGGAATTAATTTGTTTCACAACTGTTAGATCTCTTTTAATTTGTTCCTGAGACTGTTCATGCTTGCTTCCAATATTTTGTCAAGAAAAAGAAAATCAACAAGCCCCCCTTTACACCTAACTTCATAAAACCTGGCAATAAAATGCAAAAAGTGGAATTCTTTTTCAGAGTTCAGGCTTGGCTTTCAAAAGTATTGGTGTTACTAGTGTGTGTGTGTGTGTGTGTGTGTGTGTGTGTGTGTGTGTGTGTGTGTGTGTGTGTGTGTGTGTGTGTGTGCACTTGTGCTGCTGAAAACAAGCAATAGTCTGGTTCTCAATTAAACACTGGAGGTTGTCAGCCATTCCTTTATTTCTATGTTACTTAAATTCTAAAAACATATGACCCATAACAGCGAAAGGAAGATACTGTTAATGGTGCAGTCTTTCCAAACCTATTTTGAATTATTACCATATACCTACTAAATACCTTGAAGAAGAACAGGAACACAACTTTTCAATTAAATAAAAAACATGCTTTCGAAGTAAACCTTTAGCAATATAATAAACCTGAAAAAAATCTTGTATGTCAGAAACATCTCTTCCTAATTGATAGTGCAGTTTACATAGCTACTACAAGTATTTGATCTGACAGCACCTTTTGTGAATCTGCAACCATATTAGTGCTTTGGACTGTTTAGCAAATCCCCCTGTGTAAACTTCAGTGGCAGTGGCAAGTGATCCCCTCCCCCCCTTTTTATTCTAGCAGTCACCATTGTAATTATACAATCTCTTCTAACCTTTTCTGCTTTTTAAGTTATTCTCAACTCTGTCTCTTTTTGCATTGAAAATATTGAAAAACTTAAAAAAGAGTACAAAGGGGTCTCCACAGTGCCCCCCATCAAGGAAGAAAAGAAGAGTTACCCTTTTGGATCACACACCATGTCTTATCACAAAGGAGTCTTCAAAAGCTTTGATGCCTATGTTTGGAAACAAGCAATTATCTCTACTTAGTGTTTTTCTTTTCAGTTTGACCACCTTGGAGAGCCTGAATGGGCAAAAAGTAAAAGTGGGAATCCACTGAAGTAAACATAGCTTCTCAGCCCTCAAAGAAACTGTTCTACCTTTTCTTCCACAACACAGGAAATTTAACAAATGGTTAGAGCATATATAGAGATTTTGAAGATTGCTTAAGACACCAGAATATATGTTTAATATGGTGGAGAAAAAAGAAAAATGGTCAGGTATGATTGCCTAATGGAGTTAAATTGTTTTCAGTTGGAAATATTTAAAAAAAATCCAGCTTTAGTCAATAAAAGTGTAAAAGTTAATGGTTTCTACAAATATAGACAGGATATTAAAACTGAGAAATTATACAACTATCAGTGCAGTGATGCTTTTAGCATCCAGGATACAGCAGAACTGAGCTCTATAGTGAAAGTATTTCAAAATCACAGAGCATACTCTCTCATTTTAGTACATTTTCATACTTCTAGAGTCCTAACCTGCAGTCCATTAATACAAAACTGGTTGTGCATTTTACAAGGATTTTCTGGTATGGTTCTTCAAACCTGAAGATGTAAATGCTCTAGTGTTTTGTAATGATTTCAACATAATGTCATATCTATCCGGAAGGTAAACTGTATGGTCTTGATTATTTGTGTCTTCTATTTACGAGCTATTCACTGTTTCAGAAACTTTTCATAATTTGCTTAACCAATACATACACTGCTATACTGTAATTAAAAAGATTAGGTGTGAATGATGAACTGAAAAAGACTATTGTTTAATTCATGTTTTATTCTGCTTTTTTGTGTTGACCTGCACAGGATAGTAAAAGTAACTGCTGTTCTGTATTAACAATATAGTGAGTATTTGTAATAACCATTCTCCTGGTCAAAATCTTCCTTTTCAGTTCAAAACACTGCATGCCTATCAAACCTGCTGGTGTTGAAAATATGTGCACAGGCTCTTGAAAAGTAAGTACATCCAGACAAAAATCTGGACACCTAATTAGCATAATATATGCATACTGGATTCCTATTCCAGGAGGGTAGAAGAATACCTTACTGCTGAGAAATGTTGTTGTTTGTCTTTCGGCTTTTTCCCGATAGGGGGTCGTCACAGCGGAACTCCAGTCCACTAATGATTGGCAGTAGAGTTTTTACGAAACACCGAGGTGCCAGCTCGACGCCCAACCTTCAACGAAGGCCCGCCCATTTACGCACGCATGTCTTTCGAATGCTACCCAACCGCGGGGAGGACATGCAGACTCCACACAGAAGGCACTCCCAAACCATGCCGAGAATCAAACGGGAGCACCACTTGCTGTGAGGTAACAATGCTACCACCATACCACCTGGCATAACTGCTGAGAAATATAACTTAAAAAATGACAGTGATAAAATTATATGCATCATAAGCATATTTTATTGTGAGATAATGGCATCGCAGGAAGTAGCCTGGCATAGGATTTCACTTTGAAATGCTAACAAGCCAATTCCTGTAGTATGAGGTTTGTGTCCCAGAGCAGTGTCTACTACTGTGTAACTCTGGGAAAGTCATTTAAGCAGACAGTGCTACCTAGGCAGAATTGGAGAAAAGTCCATGTAGAACAGCCATCATTAGAATACAGGACGTATCTGTTGCTTTATGTAAAGTATGCTATATGGAGAAAATGAAAAGATATTTCCTATTATGTATGCATCCATAGTATCACTCCTGTAGAAAATCTTACAGCAGGCAGAGTCAGCTGCAGGAAATCTGAGGAAGCATATTATTCATACCCACCAGATGCATTGGGGATAATGTCTGCCCTTAATATGCTAATTCAAAAAATATCCATAGACTCTTTAGTGTCTGTTCCATGCAATAAAGCTCTTCCAGACTGCCTATCCAGTTTGCCTGGTTCTTCTCTGTTCTCTCTGTCTAACAAAGTGCAAACAGACCACTGTATTTTCTTTTCTTTAATATGACAGAGGAGTAACTCCATACTGTCATTGTTCTGGAAAGTTTCTACTGTTTAAGAAACAGTTTCCTACTATGAACCATGTCTGTTGTGTGTAATTACACACACAGACATTTTATATATATATATATATATATATATATATATATATATATATATATATAAAACAAAACACAAACCCAGCAATAGTTCACACCCAAATGACATTTGGATGTGGACTAGTGCTGGGTTTGTGTTTTGTTGTGTTTGGTTTTACCCGTGCACAGATCTGGGTATGTATTGCTTTTAGGTTCATAGGTACTAGGCTACTGATCTGTAAGGACCTTAATAAGCCTAGATGTGTATTCTCATGGTAATTTTTAACTATTATATTTTGTAATGTGAATATCCGAAAGTGGGCCAAAGAAGTATATGTTGGAGCCATCACATTTCCCCTGTCCATGAGGGCCAGTGGTGCTAAACTGGGGGCAAATTTGCATTATCCATCCATTCACCCAAGTTACATTTGAATAGAGCAAGAGGAAGTACTCTGCTTTATGTGGAGTAGAAGATGGTGCCATAGGACTGATATATACTTATCCCACTAGCATGTGCTGCTAGTGTATGACATCACCAGACCTGCAAATGTGTAATAGGTTTGACAGAATAGCTTCTGTTGAGGCTCTGTACATGCGGCAGATGTTATCTCTCAATACCCTGCATGATATCAAGAAGAGAAGTAAAGCCTTGAACCAGTCGGCATAGTTCTTCATGATTTAGGCCCTTGAGTTTTTTTAGTGAGAAACACTGTAGTCATTCCAGTTGTGACAAGCTTTTGCATAGGTGCATACTGAAAGGGGCATTATGTTCAATGACTGGCATGTGCAGGGAACAGTGGAACAAATATATCTTTATATATATATGGATGTCATACCTTTAGATATAAGCTATGAGTTGAAAAAACTTCCTTACAAATGTGGATATGTGGTGATCGAAGGACAGTTCATTGTTGGCATAGGTTTCCAGATCTCTAACTATGGACTCCACTTTCAGAGAGGTATTGTCAGTTTGATATTTGCAAAGGGATTCATGCTTGCCAAAGGATATATAATTATATATTCCTTGGCTCTAAGTTTCAGTCAATAGTTTTAACATCAAGTATTGTTTGGTACAGACCCTGTTACAGGATGCTAATGTCCTCTGGGGAGTTTGCTGCACCAGGTTTGCAGTCATCAACAGCAGCTTTGACCTCTGAGAAGTAAATGACAAAGAAGAGTGGACAAGGACTAACCCCTAGGGTAATCTACAGGTGACACATTATTTTGAGAAGGTAAGCCTATCATTAATTCTTGGGTTCTATTTGTGAGCCAGTTTACTATCCAAAAAGTAACACAGGGGTTAACATTTAGCTGGGAGAGTTTATCTATAAAGCCTGAGTGTGGGTGACTTCAAAAACCTTTGCAAGGTCCATATATGCAGTGCGCACTGATTTGCCCTCATTCATTGCCTCGGTGACATTTTGAAGAACTCAACCAGGTTAAGTGGAAAGTATTTTGCTTTGTGGCAAGTACTGTGATCTTGAATGGAACTGAAGAGGTAAAATGCATGAAGATGACTCTCGCATGCTGCCTTAAGATTCCTTCAAAAGCTCTGGTTTTGTTTAATATCAGATTTGTACAGACCCTTTTTGATTAATTCAATATATCAACTAGTTGTATGTCTGTCATATCTCTGTAACTTGCTCATTTAAAATAACTGCCATTGTTATACTTTGAAACATATTTCAAAATAATGGCAATAAATTTAGACAGTTTATGTCAAATCTTTGAAATGAGTACAAAGCATACCTCTCAACCTCTTAGAGCAAGTAATCTGGACAAAGCCATACGTAAAAGTGGGACAAAGTCCCAAAAATAGGCATAATTTTTAAATATTGCTCTTACAAACTTAGAAAGTTGATGAAATTAGATGCTGCTGTAAATCCAAAGATCTGAAGATCTGAAGATCTGAAGAAGTGTACTAGTTGGTACGCAAAGGCGCTCATCTGTTCTTTTTATTTGTACTTGTTCTAATAAATCAGTTGGACTTTTATACAGCAGTATTTTCTCGTGGTGGTTTCACTCATGTATGATTTTCAGATTTCGAACTTAGAAAGTTGATAGAATAACAGGTTATACATTAGCATGAATTTTCTAAAGGTTATGCAGTCTGAAACTCAAATGCCTGTCTTAATTTTCTTACTTCAATCTTTAATGATTTGTCACTAATTTGGCAGAAAACCACAATTTTATGAAAAATGGACCAAAAATATGAGACAAAAATCTGGACATTCTGCAAAAAACTGTACAGTTGAGAGGTATGGTACAAAGAACTGAGGACTTATCTTTCTGAATGAAACTTCATAACGATTCATTTGGACTATACATTTTTGATGAAAATCAGTTTGGGATTATCCAAATAAGACAGTTAATCACCCATTTTACTTGAGTATATTCAGACTCACACAGTGTCCCAAATCCTGTAGATGATTGCAAATTAGAGGCATTGATGGTAAAAAACCACAACATGGTAAGATGTTAAAAACAACTGAAAAAAAAAAAAAAAAAAAGATATCTGCCTGGTCATCAAATCCCTCCCCTCCCCCACAACCACCACAAAAATGCCTCAGTTCAGAAGGTTACCTCTTTCAGTAACATAACCATCTCTGAAGTTACCCTATCTTGTTTATAAGGGAGCACATTAAATTTTGCTTGCAAGGGTATTTCACCCTGGATTTTCCATTTCTGAAGTGTCCGTATAGTAAATGTATTGGTAGTGATCTGTTAGGAACTGACGCCCTGTAACAGACCCTTGATTGTAAGCACAAGGCATCACTGCTGTGGTCATAGAACAACCAGCTACTACATTACTAAACCATGTTCACAAATAAGAGCATGATACAGCTATCCACAATCTCAACTACATCCCTCATTCTTCAAAGTAGGCATGAGCAGCCAACTTTGCCCCCATATCAGAGCAGAAAACATTTTGTTTTCTCTGCTGCAACAGCATAATTCCATTACTCTGCTACCCACTGAACAAGCACTTTGCTTAACTTTGCAACATTCCAAGCCTTCCCACAAATGACATGAAAACAAATGCCCAACTTAACTAGACATCCAGATTATTCAACTCCAAATGCTCCATCATAATACGGACCTGCCAGTACTGTCCTAAGCAAACCTTTGGCTTAATATTTTAACATGAAAAATTCTATCAAAATAATTAAGAAAGATTCCACTGTCAGGTTAATATCCTTAGCTGACTTCTACACTAAATCCCTTGGAATTAGATTAGCTTTAACTAGAAGACAGATGCCTTGCCTGCGAGATGCTGAATCACCAGTTCAGGAACACTTCTACTTACAGACTCCAGAAATCATGGATCTATAACCCTAAGCATACTTTTCAACTCCCACAGGACTGTATCAGGTACAAAGCCCCTGAAAATCTGAGACATTGGTCTAAAAATCAGGGATGTCTGTTTAGTATATGTTATGTGTTTTCATGGATAAGGTACTCAGAAATACAGAGGCAAGAGGGAGACAGTTGTTTTGTTTTATTTTATTATAGTGTTTTGTATAGAAATTTACAATAACATACATATTACTGCCCCTTTTCCCTTACAACCGTTATCATTCAGCTGTCCCTGCTTTTGCAGGATGCTTCAGATTAGTTTATTTATTTATTTATTTATTTGTTTGTTTGTTTGTCTTTGTTGATGGGGAAAAGTCCAACAGGGAGGCCCAGGGCGAAAAGCTCCACATTTAAGTTACATACACATTATGTCCATTTATAATTGCAGTGTAAAAACATCTATACATGAGTTTATGTAAATAATTTTAAAATATTTCTTACATGAAAATAACATTTTAACACAAAAAAACAGAGAAATTAACATAAATCGACTAATTATTGAATAGAGAAATAAACAGTAACAATGAATGCATTTATAGCATGATGGCTACAAGGGAAAACATCAGACTGGGGTGTTTTTGATTTTAGTAATAATTTACAGGCCTACAAGAAGAATGTAGCTTAAAAATGAGAGAGATATGAAAGGAGAAGTTATGGAAATGAGAAGGAAGATAAATGGTCAGAGGAAGAATTGTAGTTAGTGGTGGGGTGTGTGAGAGAAGGAGGTAAAGTAAGAGTTTAAGTGCAGTATGAGGAGGAGCAATGAGCTACAAAAAGACTGGGAAGCAAAGTGGCTGTAAGAGTAAAACTAACCAGGTGAGTAGGTGTTGTTATGTTTATTGCTATGTTCTTTTTCTTCATTATTGTATTCAATGTATTTATGTGAATTATGAATGTTATGTCTGGACCAACTCTTAATCTTGAGACTGCCAAAAGAATTTACCTACGGGTATGAATGAATGAAATTGAATTGAATTGAGTATAACACCCCATTTGACATGTACTGTACAAAGTACCTACAGCAACTGGAGAGCCCGTAGAGGTTTCTAACAAAAGAAGATCAAGAGCATGTGCCTTACCCAGACCGACTAAAGTCCCTGTCACTTTACTCAGTATCATATAGACTTCTTAGGGGAAACTTATGCCTGTCCTACAGAGCAATCCAAGACTCAAACCTAATGAACTTGCTGCATATCAGTTCATCAAACAGGACTACCCATTCTTAGGACCTCAATATGGCCTGCAACTTAAAAAGGACATGCTGGATGGACAGTTTTATCTCCCATTGACTGACGCATCTTTGTAGCAGGCTACCAATTCATGTGGAACAGAGCACATCTATGATGCTGTTCAAGAGGAACCTGGACGAGTAGATGGGGCTTCATAAATTCTTACCAGGGATAGCACCCACAACCCTCCTGGACATGGGCAGTTATCACTAAATGCAATCTTGGGTATTGACTAGCATTTTCATGGTATTAGGTTGGGATGAAACGGCTAGGCTTAAAATGACCTCTGGGTCCATAGCCTAGAAATATTCTATGATCCTATGATCCCAGGAAAGTAGAGCAGTTAGCAGTTAGAGCAGAGAATGAAGGACATGAGTCATTAACATACTGGTTGCAGTGCTCCATGGTTTGATTCCTCAGCTTCCATTTTCTTTCTGTGTGTCTGAGCAAGTCACTTAACCAGGCAGTACTCCTTATGGTGGTGTATGACTCAGAGTGCTGGTAAATATCTGAGGATGTGGGTAGAGTAGTGATAAAAAAGAGTTATACTCATTCAAATTAATGTTTTTATACATTTTTATCGATATTCAATGAAAGAGTCAATAAAGAAACACATAAATTAATCTGTATCTATGCATACATGTAAGTGTGTGTGTCTGTGTGCTTTCTTGGGTTTGTGTATACATAAACACATGTGTATATTCTCAGATTTTATATTATTCGATTTACTAGTTTCTGTTTAAAGTTATGATTTCTGGTAACCATTATAATACTTATTCAGCAAATTATGTTTCAATTTTTTTTATGTCAGCCAATGTAATACATAAAAAATGACTCAGATTAGATGATGTAAAAGAGCATAACAAATAATGACATCTAGAACCTTGAGTTTCTACATATATCTCCATTAGATATGAATGTTTTACTGCGGTGATGGTGCTGCGGTAGCGTTGTCACCTCAGAGTTAGATGCTGTCCTGTTCAATTCTCAGCTAGACCGTCTTCTGTGTGGAGACATGCATGAATGGGCATATCTTTGCTGAAGGTTGTGCATCAGGGCTGGCAACTCGGCACGTAAAAATCTACTGATGATCATTAGCGGACCGGAGTTCCGCTGTGACGACCTCTAACCGGGAAAAGCAGAAAGACCCAACAAGATATAAATGTTTTACTGCTTGATTATAAAAAAGTGTTATTAACAGGAAGATATACTTGTATTGTTTTCCATGTGCATTAAAATGTTATGACAATATCAGTTATTAATTTGTAATTTTGTAAACAAAGGACCGCAGTGATTACTAAACATGCATGCTATACAGAATGAAAATGATGGAGGCAGCAAAAGGGTGGAGATGAAGACAGTTTTTACAAGAATTTTAAATGTTAAACTAATGTCTTTGGGGAAAGGCCATCATGTAGTTGGATATTTGATAGAATCTTTGATTTTAACATGTACTAGTTTTATACAGTGTAGTAAAGTATACAATGCATTGCCGAAAAAGGTTTTATCCCATGGTGGCTCTCTTCAGGGAGGGCAAAATTGCAGCTCACTAAATAAAGGCTTCAGCTTATTTTTGATAAATGGCAAATGCTTCCATAAATGTGGGTCCTCAGTCAATTTATAACACCTATGATTTATTCCAGAATAGGAAGGATATTTCCTGCAGTTTTGTCTGTCATTTGCATGCATTATTATTCTAAAGTATAGTCATGTCTGCAAGACATTTCATATGTAAATAATAAATAGGTTCATAGGTTCATATGTGTATACTTGGCTAATGGCTCTGGAGCTTTTACAAGCCTAGCCCATAGGATTACCCTGGCATCATGCCACCCGACCTTAGTCGAGTAGAGTCACTGGAGTGATCCCAGGGGTTAATTTTCTATTTCCCATCCACTCATCAAGATTTCTCTTGAAGAGGGCCAGTGAGGCGCTCCACTTGACATGTATGGGAAGCCTATTCCATAGCATGGGCAGCCTCTTGGTTATGAACCTGTCCCTCCAGTTTGTTCTGTTGATTGTGGTAATGAGGTTGAGGTCCCTGGAGGGTGTAGTGTGGAGGGATTGGAATTTCTTTCAATGTAGCATATCTAATAGAGATGGGTTAGACATGGCTTTGTAAGTCAAGCCTAAGTAGGCGATATGAGACAGAGAATAGTCGGAGTTTTTTTAGTCTGTCCATATAGGACAAGTGTTTAAGGCCTAGGATCCTCTTTGTGAGGTACTTTTGCTGCCTCTCCAGTTGTTGCAGGTGTCTAGTGAGGTACATGCCAAATGGGGTATTGTACTCGATGATCGGCCTAATGAGGGAGGAGTAGAGGGAGACAATGACCTCTTTCTTCCTGGATGCAAAACCCTTAGTAATGAGATGTGCCACATAGAAGGGCTTTCTGACCATAGTGGCAATGTGGTGGTCAAAAGAGAGGTTGCCTGCAACCTGTGTTCAAAGATCTCTTATAACGTCTTTTGTGTTCAGTAGACTGCCATCGATGTGGTAATTCATGGGAACTGGGTTTTTCTCAAAGGGGATGACGAAACATTTTTTGGCATTGAGCTTAAGCCATTGTCCTGACACCAGTCATTGGTCTCAGTGAGGCCTTTCTGTAGGATGTCAACATCACTTGGGGAGTTAATTATGGCACCCAACTTGCAATCATCTGCGAACTTTATCAGCCAGAGTCCCTTCGTGTTGGCTTGGACTTCAGAGAAGTAGATACCAAACCCTGTGGGAGTCCACTCATGACTGGTCAGCAGTCTGACTTGGAGTCAGCTACTTTCACACTGTGGGTTCTATCTGTGAGCCAGTTTGCAACCCACCTAGTGATATAGGGTTTTCTGTCTAATTTAGTGAGTTTTTCTATGATTCCTGAGTGGAGAATGGTATCAATCACCTTGGCCAGATCAAGGTAGGCTGTATGAACCACCTTGCCTTCATCCACAGCTCTGGTGACTGACTCAAAGAATTCGACCAGGTTGAGCAGGCATGATCTACCATTCACAAAATCAAACTGTGTGGGACCAAGAGTTTGGAGATTCCCTATATTATATTTATTAGGTCCATAATGAAGTGTTCCATAGCTTTGCATATCAGACCCATCAGGTTAATGGGGCGATAGTTTCCAGGGTCTGTAGTCACTCCTCCTTTGTGGAGAGGGATGATTGTAGCAGTGCGCCATTTGGTAGGGACAAAGCCTGAGGTGAAGCTGTGATTGAACAGGGCACATAAGTGAGGTGTCAGTTCACTCTGTAGTTCATGTAGAACACAGCCAGGGATATTGTGAGGTCCCATAGAAGCTGTATTCTTGGCCTTGGGCAGTGCTGTTTTAACATGTGCAGTAGTAATACTGGGTGCCTGGCAATCTACTGGTATTGTGATTGGTCCTTTGGTGGGGGAAAGAGGGGGAAAGTTGGCACTGAATCTGTCGGCCAGTATATTGGCAATATCTGTTGGCTCGGTATAGGAGGTGCCATTGTGCAATAACTCCAAGCAAATTTGGGTATTGTCATGGAGATTCTTTACATAACTATAGAAGGCCTTGTGGTTGTCTTTACTATCTGCTACAATTCTGTTTTCATAGCTAGATTTAGAGGATTTAATGAGGGATCTCAACTTTTTGTTGAGGCTGATAAGGGAGTTTTTCCAGTCTTAGGACTTCACCTTATTCCACTTCAGTTTCCTCCTTCTGTTGTAGAGTTTGTTTATGGCAGGGAACCACCAGATTGGCTTCCTTTTTTGGAGGAGAGCATCTTGGTTCTATTGGGTATGGCGAGATCCATGCATTTGTGTATGTGTTCGTACAAGGCATTAGTGTATGATTCGGCCATCATGCAGCTGTTCTCCAATTGCATGGGTGCAATGAAGTTAGCCACCTCTGTTTTTAGGAGCCCAAAGTTAGCTTTGGAGAAGTTTTTCATGGTGGTTACCTTTGCGGTTGAGGTGTGGGTGGGATGGTGATTACCTTTGTGGGGGGGGGGATGTGGATTTCCAAGGTGATTAGTTTGTGACTGGATCTAACCAGGGAGGAGTTGACTATTGGGATAGAGCAATGGTTGCCCATGTTAGTAATGACCAGGTCAAGGATGTTGCTACCTCTAGAGAGGGTAAGAATGAGCTGGTCCAGGGCATTGGAATTAATGAATTCCAGGACAAATTAGGCAAGTGAATTGGTACATGAGTAGTTTTCCCAGTTAATGGAGGGTAGTTGAAGTGGCCCAGTATGAGAGTGCTAGGTTTGATCCTGATATTCTCCAGGTGCTTAGAAACATGGAGTGTGAGTCTTGGGACATGGTTGGGGACCTATAGCAGGCTACGACCTGAATCGCTGTCTTACCCAATGTTAGCTTCACCTGAAGTATCTCTGATGCGTTATGTTGGGCCACCAGTCTGGAGGTGTGCGTATCTTTTATGAATATGGAAACACCACCACCTTTGGAGCTTCGGTCAAAGTTCTGGGCCAAAATAAGTTGAATGAGTTATAGCCTGGTAGTACAGGGGTGCTTTCTGCTGCCTTGAGCCAGGTCTCTGTTACAGCACAAATGTCGATGTTCTCCATTTTAAGGAGTGCTTTGAGTGAGTGAGTGCATTTTGAGATTTAGAATTCTAGCATTGAGCATAATGACCCTCAGATTGCATTTGTTTGTAGCTGTTATGATGGTAATTTGGTCTTTGGAACGCCACCTAAAAAAGGCACTATAGGGGTGGCAAGACCCTTGGCCAGTATCTGGAGCCCCAGAAGTGACAGATGCAGGCCATCTCTGGCAAAGCATCAAGGTCTGTCAATCACGTCATCCCAGGCAGACAGATACTGGACCCCCTTAGAATGACACCAGAAACTTAACCAATTGTTGAAATCAATCATTTTCTGCTTGTACTGTGGTATCATTCTGGGTGATGGTAGGAGGCTGCTCAGGGCTAGGGTCATACCCACCTGGGCTACATAATCTGAGTTCATGTAGTCCAGGGAGGTGCATCTCAAGTCATTCATACCCACATGTACAATGACAGAGCCATATTTGTACCTGTTATTGAGGGACCTGAGTTCTTGGGTTATGTGGCAGATCCTGGCATCTGACAGGCAACTGACTGTTACTTTCTCCTTATTCAACCTAGTGATTGGAACATCAGTGTGCTTCACAATCAAATCACCTATGACTAGTGTGTTGGGCATGCTGTTATGCCTTAGGGGCTTTGATTGAGTGGCACACTGTTTAGGAGGGTTATGTGTCTCGTGATTAGTGTTGTGTTGTGGTGGTTGAGTGCATTTCTGCCTTGGAGGTCTCTGCTATTTCGGTAGATTTTTATTGAGATCCTCTGTGAAGGTGGGTGTGTGGTTTGTGTTTTTATGTGATGGCAGTGCTGGTGTGTGTTCTGGAGGGCTATGTGTTCCATGTGGTGTGGTCCAAGTGTTGACCTTCTCCTCTTGACCAACTATTCTGGTCTTGGCTGGAGAGTGTGTGGCTTCCAGTTTGGATATATAAGTGCATCTCTCAAGTCTGAGTATTGGGAGGTAAGAGGAGAGGTTATCAGTGTACATGAGGCAGTTGTTACATTGCCTCAGGATGCCCAAATTCAACAGGTTAACAGGAGAAAGCAGAGGGAACTGACCTTTAGACATGTCTGGAAGGGTGGGTATTAATAAGTACTGGAGTTTTCTTGTAGAATGTTTATTGCTGGTAGCAATTTTGTGTGCTACAACAATTGCTACAAGAAATCTGGTAAAGTGCTAGACTAATAAGCTAGTAAAAGTGCCAGAGAGGAGAGAACTAGCAGATCTCAGAAGCTTAAAAACAGTCCAGGATACAGCAATAAAGCAAATCTGTATCTGGACTAGACTAGTTACAGAAAAGGCAGGAAACCATTTTTTTTTTTTTTTTTTTTTTTAGTAGAAAGTGAAGAGACTGAAGATAATGAGAAAATTCAATATTCAGAAGTTAAAGGGGTGAAAGTTCTCACTATAAACAGTAGAATGAGCTGATGTAAATGGTTTATTGCAAGTAAAACTGCACCTATAAGTACATCATTTGTTATATGCTGTTGTCAATGCGCTTATTTTCTGTTTTGTATATCAATACCTGTTGGTGACGTAGTCTGATGAAGTCTCATTTTAATTGTGTGTGAGATAAAAGCTCTTACATTAAACATCCATATATATTTGTGTTTAATATACATTTTCCTCAGCACTGTTTTTGTTTGAATTTCTGCTATCTAATAGAGTATTTGATAATGATTTTTGTGTGGCATGTTTTGTAGATTTGACTCCTGCAGGTGCTTACATACGGAGACTTCTTAATGATGGATAAGCAGTCCACAGTCAGTCCACAATCAATACAACATGGCTGATGATGCTATATTGGGCTTAGATGAGGCAATGTTTATTACTCTAAAAGAGCAGTTGTAGTATATTTACTTATTTATTTATCTGTGTTTACCGGGAAAGTCCAACCGGGTGATACCCATTTTCAGTTGAGGCCTGGAAAGAAAAGCTGCATTTGTTTGCATAGCATTAGTCCCAGTTAAACACAGAGTAATTACATTTCTATTTACATTTATACATATGAAGTAGTTAAAAGTGCAGTTTCATTATTCTCTTACTGGACATTTATAGAGTGAGCAGATAGCAGTTTCCAGACCTGTGGTGTTGCCTTAACTCTAGGGATAATAGGCGAGACCAGGGTTATTGTGTTGCAAATAGGGATTAAATGGGAAATGCATAGGAGGCTGATACATTTTCTCATCATTATTATGTAACTAAGAATTTACTGAAAGGATGGAGCTTTCAGGTACTGAACACCACAAACGTTGGTACCCTTCAGGGTCAATGTATGGGGGAATCTTACACGGTTTATTAGTGGAGTGATGATGAGTTATGAGTTGTGTGAGAATGTATCAGACTACGTAGAACTTTATTTTTTAATATTTTAACTGCAGTTTATATTTAGAAAAATACAATGGCTGTCTTTACCAGAACAAGCACTGATGAATAAAGTATCCTTTTCTGATATGAATGATTTCACTTTGGGACTATGGATATAGGGACTAACACATCTTCTGACTAGTCAGTAAGCCAAATAAAGTAACCTGCTCCTATGGTTAGTAGCACAAAACATTAACCCATTAGATGCAGTTATCTTTTTTTTTTTTTTTTTTCAAATATGAACTGAGAGCCCTGCCTGGCTAATTGACGTACTCAGATACAATCAAACACATTTTATGAATGAGGCCTGAGAGAATCAATCCCGGAATTACAAGCAAAAGCTGTTTAACATCACACAGCCTTGATGCTTCAGGATATTATGCCAAACTTTGTCAAATAAGGCATTGCAGATACAAGTCAATGAAATATGAACTTGCAGGACAAAGATCTTCATGACTTGTTAAAGGGGTCACTGGCCTCCCTGACCACATGACATTGAACGAGTGTGCTGCTTGAACATTGGAAAAAGTGAGTACAAAGTTGACACAGACTATAGGAAATTCCTGTAACTTAAAATGACTCATATCCATTATAATTCAATAAGAACTCTACGGTACAATTAAAGACTCGGATTAGATTGCTGTGAGGCATGCATGACTACTTCTAAAAGTTTACATTAAAATTAAAATCCCATTTTCTGTGTTTTCCAAGAGATATAGTTTGTAGATGAGTGACACAGTCCCCATAACCAGTTCCTATGGTATACAATTCCTATCTAATGGCAATTGGAGATTTGCCACTCCTGTAATTATGGTATGCAATGCACATAATAATTGGATTTGCTGTGAATAATAGCTGGTATGTTAATGTCTAATGCCGCCTGTACATAGATATTAATGGTTTTCTGCATGTGCTGACCACTGCAGACGTTTGAGTATTATTTGCTAACACAATGCAATATTTTCATAAGTATGTCAACAATAATACAACATCTTGCATCATCTTGCATCTCTCATCCATGTTCTTTGGAACTTACTTTACCAGTCATTTTCATTACTATGTGGTAACATAATTGTTAGCTCTGTTTGCACTCCTAGGCTTCTCATTAGTTGCCTAACATTCACTAGTAACTCACAGTTCCTGGATTTGCAAAGACAGTCTTCAAAGTAAAAACAAGTATCAGTTGCATTTGCAGTGGATACTATAACATCTTTTACTCAATGAGCAGATACTTCAGTCTACGTTTGACGTGGAATTTATGTCAAATGACAAAATTATTTCAGCATACCAGATTCTTAGGCTATTAAGCTGTTGTCTTCTAGATCAGAAGTATAATGCTTTTCTTACTATGAATACTATTACTATTGCAGCCTTTGACATACTCTACTACCATTATGGATGTTCTCTTTGAATCTTCATTGAAACAGGTTACTAGTTCAGTGAGGGCCTCCTAGTCGAATAAAGAATGGAAAAAAATAAATATATAAATATCACTTTTATTTGGTTTTGCACTACAGCTGGCTGTTATCTGTCACTGCTTACTTCTTTTTCATGTCATAATCTATGTTTAAGACAATAGGATCATAGATTCTTACTAGGCAGGTGATCTAGGTGGAAATATAGAATCTAGCTGTGCAACTTGGAGAGATCAGTGGATGGATTTGCCTTCCTGCTTGATGAGAGTCATACTGCCTACCTCTAAAGAAAATTTGCCATCACCTATCCAATTTTAAGGAGAAAACTTCAAGGAAGTTAATGTGTTAGATTTTCTGGCATGTAAGGAGAGAAGATTCCTTAGGTATGTGATTATAGGAATATACCTCAGAAGGTTGATGTTTTTGAAGCCTTTTTTATTATTACGAAAATAGGTCAGCATCCTTCATAGCTTGGAAAGTGCACTTTACAATTAATTTAAGGTTTGCTCAGATTTTAGAAAAGTTGTGATTTGTATATATGAAATTGTTGTTATTTCAGACAGGGGCAGTGATACTGAGACAAAATTGGATAATACAGAATTATGCTGGCAGCTAGTGTTAGCAGCCAACACCTTTTGGACTAAATGAACATGTAAGTAATAAAGTTGAAGTGAAACTGAGTTGTCAAAAAATTACTATGGTCTTTCCAACCGGAATGTTCCATATTTTGGAAACTAAGGAGGGTCAGGGCTGGTTAATACTTTAACAGTAGATTGGCGGGGAATACTATGGACTGATTTTTAAGCATTTTATAATCTGGGTTATATGTATATATGTAAATATTTAGGTAAGAAAATGATTTTAACAGTTTTTATTAATGGTTATATATCTTGTGACACAAAGGTTTGCTATTTAATGTACATATGATCGTACATTATTTCCCAAAGAAGTTTGAAATCAGTTGTAAGGAATGAAAATGCTTACTACTTCAGGGTGCAATAAATAGTTTGTCATAACTGTCCACTTTCAGTGTCACTTTTAAATAAAGCGTAGTTTAGACAATACTGTTTTCAGACTTTAATAGCTATTGACTCCTTGCAGATACACAATAAAATGGTTAGAGATTAGCAGTCTGTGCTGCACTATACATTGTCACAAATGTACCTGGCTCAAAACCTTCCCATGATATTTATCTGGACCTGACAGTGAATACATAGACTTTTTAAACCTTAAAAGTCTTCATGCTATTTGTCTCCTCTGTGTAGTGGAATATAGGTTCATAGGTTAGTACTAAGCTAACTGCCCTTGTGAGCCATTTTAAGCCTAGCAAATTATCCCTTGTGAGACTCAAACCCTGCACCTTGTGTTTCTAAGGCAAACACCTTAACCATTAGGCCACCATCCCATCCAATATGTCTTTATTGTCCACCTTCTGAGTAAAATTTGGTCTTGGGAGAAAGCAAAATATTTTACTTATATCTGACATTTGTTTACTAAGGAACAGAATAGAAAATTCAGTTTGCATACACAACCGTATTTCAGGATTGACACATTATGTTAAGAATGCAAGAAAAAAAAAACACTTGCTTTGATGATAGACAAACATGAGCCTACTTCAAACGCTTGAAGTTGCAGAACATCGAACCAAACATCATCAAGGATGAGACGATCAATGTTCTACAAAATCGAACGTGAAAGACGACTAAATTAAAAAAGATAAAAACTCTGCTTTTAAGTATTTGCAGGGGCAAGCCCCCCTGCTACTTAAATATACCAACTCCGAGATCACACTACAGTGAAGAGAATGGTAAATTTCCCATTCCGTGCCATTCTCTTCATTGTAGTGTGATCTTGGAGTTGGTATATTTTAGTAGCAGGGGGGTGGGGGTGCAGGTGCCCCCTTGCAAAAACGTGAAATATGAAGTGTTCACATTTTATTTATTTATTTATTTGTTGAGTTCGATATTGCAGAGTTTTGATCCTCTGGTCCTCGATGGTCAGAGGTTAGATGTTCTGCAATTTTGAGACTCCAAATGGGACCTATATATATATATAAATATGTTTATACAGATAGATAGATTTTTTTTTTAAATATATGGGGTGATTGTGTCAGAATTTTTACTTTTATTTTACTCACAGATATATAGATATAAACAAGAGACTAGATTTTACTTTTGTTTTACTCACAGCAGCTACATACAAGATAACCTATGTATAAATATGTGTCAACGATTTAAATCAGTACTGACCTGTATCTGCCTCATACTGTTAACTTATTCCAAAGGTTGGGAACATGAATTAGGAGCCTTTCCCTCCAGGGATTCTTGTTTACTTTTTAGTGTAAGTGTAGGTCTTGGTCATTAGTGTGTGTATTTGTAAAGTCACTGGCTTTGTGAATAACTTTCTGAGTCTTTCACGATTCAAAAAGGAGGATACAAGTCAATTTAAAACATCTGGTAGTCTACATACTATAAGGAAAGTTGTGCTAATCTAGAGTAATAATTGAAGGATTTAAGACCTTTCATTTTATTGGTTAGAAATCTTGGGGATCTTTACAGCTTAACAATATGTTTGGATTTGTACATTTTAATGGAGGCACGTTCTGAAGTGTGAAATTATGAGCTGAACCTATATGAGATCTATTGCTGGGTGTTAGCTAAGTGTCTGACTGTGGCTTATGGTCTGGTCTCTTATTCCTCTTTGCATATTATGTTTGTGATTTGTAGTAATATGAGGCTGCAAATGCTAAAAAAAAACATTTAATCTTAAGCAAATAATCCTGACACTTAAAACCAAAGATTAGCTGCATACAGAAACATGTTTACAAAAATATAATTATCTTGCAAGCTACATACTTGTTTACGTCTAAAACGAACATAAAAATATGGTATTGCCTCATAATTAGTTAATAAATATTATTTATCAGGCTTCTATACTCTTAAACACATGTGGGGTCAGCTTCCCACTCCCCTTAGTAATATCCTTAATCCAAGGTCACTGTTGCTACTAGTATAGTGGCAAGGTAATTCCTGGATTTATATCACTAATCTTTCATTTCTAAAACTTTGCAACCTAGATTGTGGATAGGGGATTCAGACAAATTTAATATGTTGCAATTGCAGAGAGCCGAAAATCTGAGCACTCAGAAAAATACATACATTTATAGACTGTATATGGTTTATCATTAATTTGTGTGGATATTTGACTTAAATGTATTGTCCATAGTTTGTCCTCTGTGTCATGGATAAGGAACAATTAATGCATTAGAAAAAATGCACAGTACTCCTAATCAACAGTGTCGAGAACTACAAATGCATTTCAGATCCACATAAATGTCACTCTCCCTTCTGATGCAATGCATAAAGCATTCAGCCAGAAAATAGTCTCTCTTTGGACACATTTCATATAATAAAATGATCAGCTTTGACAACATAGATGGTCTTTTCTGGTTTCAGACAGTTGTAAGAGCGTGAAGGAGGCCCCTTAAATGTCTTTTTTCTACTAAGAAAGCTGACATCTTCATCTTGTCAATCGATGCTGCATTAAACAGATCCCTTCTGTGCAGGAAAACCAATGCTAGTGGCTACTGTTCTCTCAGAGATGGTTTATTTGTTCCAGTTTAATGCATAAGTGACATTATGTTTATATCACATTACCAAATGACTGTAATGAACAGGAAGGGCCTCTTCTCTCTTTCTGCATCCCCTTTAAATTCTGCAAAAATGTACACTTCACTTTAGGTCTGGCTGACTCAGAATCCTGAGCATAATTGCATATATTTGTACACAATGGATTTCTTTTTCTTGTAGAATATGTATGTGGAGAGAGTATACTGAGCAATAACATCCATATTTTGATATATAACAAGAGAAAAAAACAAAGACAATTAGAAAACTGCAGATGTAACAGGTTCAGTAGAATGCCATGCCACTGGGAAGAGACTACCTCATTCAATATGTTACTTACCGCAGACATTGTCAAGCAAAAGACTTGAGCTCAACAAATCTTAACAGACAATGAAACATGGAGCGCAAATCAACAAATCATCCAGCATTGATATCACAGAATTCATAGCATCATGGCAGCCGATAGTTGCACTAACTAACCAGAAAAAAAAATGCTAAGATGTACATAGCCACTTTAATTTGCATGCACAGAGACAAACACGAGTGTGTGTGTGTGTGTGTGTGTGTGTGTGTGTGTGTGTGTGTGTGTGTGTGTGTGTGTGTGTGTGTTTACATGGATCATTTTTGCACAGCTACTGATACTCCATGATTTGGCATTTTGTATATTTCATCTTTATGTAAATAGTACATAATGCATAGCAAAAAAATAAATAATGAATCTGCATAGCAGTCTCACCTACATTCACTCTGTCTTACCTGTCAATGAGTGTGAATACAGGGCTAGAGCATATATGCAGAGAATAGATATAGAAATGCCATTTTCTATTCCTGCAATGTAGATTTTATAAACTAGGATTAATACAAAGCTGTCAGACTATTCCATTCAATGACAGTTTTGCACCTGGTACTGGCAAACCTAATATCATTGCATCTTGTGGAGAAGATTTCTCCTGATCTGCATAACCTATGTTCCTGAAGAAGTGCTGTTTGCACACCTGTCAATGAGCTACTGTCCCTGCAAAACTGTGTGCTGATATGCCAATAACTGTTCGACTGCATACTATATGTGTGTGTGTGTGTGTGTGTGTGTGTGTGTGTGTGTGTGTGTGTGTGTGTGTGTGTGTGTGTGTATAGATAGATACAATTAAGAGCATTTAAAAGCAACTGATTGAACACAACTGGCCAATCATATTTCCATTAAAAAAAAAAAAATAAGACAAAAGCAGTTTCTTTTGTAGGGGTTAAGCGCTACTGTGTACCCACAGCCTCTACTAATTATATACTTCTCAACCTCTTAGTGCAAGAAATCTGGACAAAACCTGACAAATTGGGAGGACAAAAGCTCAGTAATAGGAACATATTTTAAATATTGCTCTTAAAAACCTAGAAAGTTGCAGAGTAACAGGGTTGGTTTAAAATACATGTTCTGAAGCATTTGAAGTCTGAAACTCAGACTCACTTAGTGACTTCAATCCTTAGATAATCCCAGCGATTTGCTAGAAATTTATTTATTTATTTATTTATTTGACATTTGCTTAACAGGAAGGTCCAAATTGGTCAGAAAGAACCCATTTTCAGAGGGGGCCCAGGGAGAAAAGCTCCAGTTACATACAGACATGTAGTCTTTGTATAGATAAGCTAAACACTGCATGAGTTACAAGGACATACAGGGATGTGAAAAATAAAGTTTTACAGATATAGCAACAACTTACTTGAGTTACAGGTAAGCAGATACATTGATACGAGGCAGGTGGTAACTATTCAAGTAATTAATATAGGTATGCACTAAATGATACAGAGTGAATGGAGTACAGATGGAGAGAGAGAGTGAATGAGAGTTGCAGTCTGGCTGATCTGGAGAAGAGGTTAGCCTGGATCAGAGCAAGGGTACAGCCAGGAATTGAACATGTGTTGTTTCAGTACAGTTTTAGAGGCAAGTAGGTTAGTAGTTTTATGAAGAACAAACCAAAAATATGAGCCAAAAATCTGGACATTCTGTGAAAATCTGGACAATTGAGAGGTATGGTTGGTATTACCAACTCCAAGATTATACTGCAATGGGTAAAATGTAAATTCCTAGATCTCCACTGTACTGTCTTGCAAAATGAAAACGTCAGTACGTTTGAAAATGGTGATTTTTCAGTTATACTGGCTATTTTCCCTTTTAACAAAAAACATTCATATACATATATATATATATATATATATATATATATATATATATATATATATATACATATACATATATTATATATGGGTCTTTTGGGTCTACTTCTAAATTTCAAAGTTTCAAAACATCAGCTTTCTTATGGTCGAGACCATAAGATCGTAGTTTTGAAACTTCTAACCATTTAAATGGAGATCACCATGCAGTGCGGAATGGTACATTTACCATTTTCCTCACTGAAGTGAGATCTTGGAGTTGGTATGTTTAATTAGCAGGGGGTTTGGAGGGTGAAGTGTGGCTTGCAAAAACATAAACATGTTTTAAATTTTTTTTATTTAAATTTTAAAGTTTCAAAATTTCGATCTTGTCTTGACAATAAGAAAGTCGATGTTTTGAAACTTTAAAATTTAGAAGTAGACCTCATTTTTTGCAGGAGGCTAAGCCCCCCCCCCCCACATGCCTCTGAAGGTATTAACTCTCTGTTTAGTCAACCAAATTCTGTCAACTAAACAGATGTCAACGAATGTGCTGTTCGACAAAAGTAACACTTTCTATATATATATATATGTGTGTAGACACACACACACACACACACGCACGCACGCACGCACGCACACACACACACACACACACACACACACACACACACACATGCACTGCACGGATGTATATGATGCATCTTGCTGCATCATGTATGCTGCAAAGATATATACAAAACTGAAGAAAATTTCAAATACTGTTTTAGTAGAGATATTACTATGCAATTGATTGGCAGTGGAGTTTTTATGTTGTCGAGTTACCAGCCTGGCACCCAACCTTCACAGAAGGCACACACACACCTACTGCATGTCTTTGAAACTCACTCTACCACATAGAGGACATGCACACTCCACACAAAATGTGCTCTAGCTGACACTCGAACCAGAGAACCTCTTGCTGTGAAGTGAGAATTTTAACCACTGCACCACTGCAGGTGACTAGCAGAGATATTGCTATGATCTTAGATATGTATGCATTGGAAAATCTGAAATTTTGTTGTATCTATTTGTCATTTGGCTTTCAAGATTAAGCATTATCTTCCATCTCAGAAATGAGACACAGACACATGCACACACATACACACTCACACTCATACTCATGTGCAAGAAGCATTAATTCAGTTGCTATATAAACACGAAAAAAAGTTTCTGAATCATATAACTTTCATGAATAACTATTTATAATAAGCTCACAAAGAAAGGCAGTTGGAAGCAGTCTTTATAGATGCCATATATTTTTTAAGTCAAATGAACAAAAATAGCCCTGGGATTCAATAAGCATTTTTTTTCAGCGTAGGAACAGTGTAGCCACTCCTGCACGGAATATGGCTGCTGAGTGATCCAGTAAACTACTGTTCTTTTGTGCATGAGCCTGCTGACACTATTCCTGCATGGACACCACTGCATAATGCTAATTCCCTCATTTGCTGTAAAAACTATGCAAATGGGGTGAATCAACGATTCAGCAAGCAGGCAGGCATCTGTGCAAGAATAGTGTTAGTTGCAGAAATGTATTCAGCTACTAGCCGAATACATTTCTGCAAAAATTAAATCGGAGGCATGACAGCTCAAATAAAAGCATTTAATGTAATATTTAGGCATGCCAATGGCCAAATATATGGCCATTGGCATAGAAAAGTGTATAATTTTTATAAAAATAAAAGTTTATTTTTTTTGGCAGATCTCGGCTGTTTAAGCATAGGGCAGCAGCACTCAAATGGGATTGTGCTGAAAATAAAATAAAATGTGAAAACTCAATTTTAAGGGAAATCTGCATTTTGCCATTATAGTCTATGGCATGCAAAATCATAACAATACCAGGGAACAGTGGTTGTTAAGGGTAAAGGCTCTGGGGTAGTGCAGTAACTATGGACTAAGGCAGTGGGGTATGCAAATGAGGGGAAATTTACTGAATCACAAGAATATTCTAAGTGGCAAACTGCACCTAACCATGTAGGTGCTATAACACGATTGTTTAAGCAGGAGGAGCAACAGACATGAAAAGGGGGGTGTCATGCATGGTGTAATCTCATTGGAGCCCTATGGCCCCCAGATAAGCTTAGCCAAGCACAGCTAAGCAAAGGTGTGTGTCTGAGCTGTATTGAATTATTCCATGAAATGAAGAGTATGTTCGTGTCCAGGGAGGGCCATTTCTTTGTGTTTGCATTAGCCAAATGGGTTTGTGCGGCATGCACCGGGTCTAAATAAAAAAAAAAAAAAAAAAAAAAAAACCTGGAAATAGCAGGACTCTTTACATTTGGGCACCGGGTTTGTGTGGCATGCCTCGTGGCTTAAAAGGGGCAGAAATGGGAAAGGAAAAAAAGGGAAAAAAGGAAAGTCGCAGAATAAAAGCAATCAAGGAAAAAATTACATAGCAAGCAGGTGGAATGCATCATAGTCAGCCAATCATACAGGCAGCATCTGCAGCACAACAGTATAAACTATGCAAAAAACTTGCAGTCTAGTTTTTCCCACAAACTCTACACCATTGGTGTACACATTTTATTTATTTATTTATTATACATTTTTTTAACCTGGGGTGCCTGACTGAGCCGAAAAGGCCCTTTTTCAGCAGAGGCCTGGGGAGAAAAGCTCCACACAGAAATATTACAGACACATGTAGTTATTTAGACATGAACAGTATACACACAAATTACAATAGATGTGTTTTTACATGTGGGGGAATTTTAACTGGAAAAATGTTAGGGGCTGCCATTACTTTGATCCATCAGCTAGAGGCTGAGGGCAGTGAGGAGGATAATGCTGACAACTGCCACAGACCGAGGAGGAGGAGAAGATTGTTCAGACCCAGCGTAATTTACCAGGGACTACATGATCTGGAGATAGTAGAGCACTAAAGGGTGGACAGAGACATACTTCAGCAAATCATCGAGCTGTGCTGGCCTCAACTCAGACCTACAGCCAACAGAGGGGAACCCATCCCAGTGGATACCAAGGTATATGTAGCCTTAAGAATACTAGCTACAGGTACTTTCCAAACACCTACTGGGGACATCATGGGGGTCTCACAGGCATCTGCATCCAGGGTACTCCACCAGTTCCTGGATGCAATGCTACCACATGCCAGTGAGCACATTTACTTCCCCAATACCCATGATGAGAGGACCAGCAATATGCATCTCTCCCACCATGTAGCAGAATCCCAGAGGTACTGGGTGCGATAGACTGCATGCACATCCACATCAAAGCACCACCCGGTGAACAGGGTAGGGTCTACATGAACCACAAGGGATTCCCCTCCATCAACTGCCAGTTCGTGTGAAATGCCCAGGATATTATCATGAATGTCCATGCTGGCAGCCCTGGAAGAAATCATGACTCCCACATCTGGCATTCATCACAGCTGTACCAGGCATTTGCCAGTGGGGGCATCCCATATGGCCATCTGGTGGGGGATGCTGGCTATGCACTGGAGCTGTGGATGATGATGCCCATCAGAAATGCACACACGCGCCCTCACAAGAACACCATAATGAGGCACATGCACAAACCAGGATCATTACAGAGCATGTGTTTGGGATACTCAAGTCATGGTTCCACTGTCTTGACATATATGGTGGAGCCTTGCAGTACTCTCCAGCCACATGTGCACACATGTTCATAGTATGTGCCATGCTACACAATATGACCCTGCGGAAACAGCTGGAGCAGGAACAGCACAGAGAAGGGCCATACAGCCCACCACCATTGCCAAGGTCCCCACAGGCACAGAGGGACTCAGAGGAGGAGGCCATTGAGCCTGCTCCTGCAGGCAGATGGAGGTGTGCTCAGTGTGCACAAGCCTTGGCAAAGAGGCAATGCATAGCACACACACACTGACACTGTAGGGACCCCAGGGACTGACACCTCTCTCTGAATCACACACACAGTAAAATCGATGACACACACATCACATTACCTGTAACTTACCATGTATAGGCAGTGTACTGTGTGTATCCAACATAGGCGGCCCTCAAGCACTATCCTTACAACTGCCGCAGGCACAAGGTAAGTCAGTCTTCTTAGCAATAACTGAATGGATTAGTATGTTTTGGTAGTATATCTAAGGTAATGTTGAATGCACGCAAGGGAATGGGGTGGCCTACTGGGATAGCAGCAGACAACTGACAGCTATGTGGGACACCAGGAAAAGTCTGCCCAAAACTGGCCTCCCCACCCTATGCAATAGCACCCAAGGTGGCAAATACCACTGCAGTATATGTGTGGGGACATCTAACCTGGGGGTGATAGGTCACAGGCATGGGTGTCAATGTGGGGGTCCCATACCCACCCTCACACCCACACAGCAAGTCAACTGTAGAAAACCAGAAATGTCTGGTAAAGGCACATGAATGGAAGCAAATGTTTAATTACCCCTCTACAGACTCACACAGTGATAGTAGAGCAGGACTCACAGTTGCTGTAAGGCTATGAAGGATAAGAAGTCTGAAACTCAAAGTACAATCTGACTTGTGCTCTTTACTGATATGCCTCTAGTCCCCAAGACAGGGCACAATAGTATGGTAAATGGAACCAAACTGTAAAGCAAATATCAGCACAGTCTGTGCAAATGTGTACAGTTGACAGGTGTGCCCCCCCCCCATATACCCACAGAAATGCAGTAACATGTATGTTTGCAGGAAAATAGCAGCATAGCACACATTGGCAGGGCTGTACCAATACACATGAAAACATGTTGCCTGTCCACAATATGCAGGTGTCAATGAGCGATGTGTATGTGTGGTTAATACTGTCAGGATCTGGCCAGCACGTTCTCCTGGCAGTCGTCTTGTATTGCCCTAGGTACAGTGCTGTCTTTGATAGGCCCATGTGCAGATAACTGCAGTGCCAACTGTTATGCATGTCAGTGACACCCACTGCTCTGCCACTGACATACCTGGAAGTCACAGTGCTATGTGAATATACTGCACATATAATGGACATCTTGAAGGATGTGTAGCCGAGGTGTTATGGCTTTTGTGAATATAGTGCTTTTTGGTAATGTTGACCGTGGTTATTTTCAATAATCCTTTTTTCTTATGTTTGCTTTTGCATATAATGGACATGCCTGCACAGTAGAATGCACTCTGTACCCACACCCATAACTTCTAACCTCTGACAGCAAGAGGTCTGGACAAGGGCAAAAATAAAAGTGAAACAAAGGCATAATGATAGGCATGTGTTGTAAATATCACCCTTACATACTGAGAAAGTTGGTAGGGTGAGGGGTTTGCAGTAGATGGAATTTGTCTGAAGGTTATGTAGTCTGAAACAGTAATGTCTGTCACTATTTTGCAACATCACTTTTCAATTATATATAATTAACTTGTCATAAAAACACAAGTTTACGTAGATAGGATGAAACCTCTAGCCAAACACCTGGACAACCTGCCAAAAAATGTACAGGTGAGAGGTATGGCCACACAAGGATATGACATCTCAGGTTAGAAAGATACCACACAAGCAGGAGATCCCCAGCCAGTATATCACCAAGTTGCTGGACTGTTTATACAGCATGTCATCACTCAATTGGCTGTAGCCACAACTCACAAATGGCCTTGTTGGGCAAGAATGTACATAGCTGTCCTCATAATATTGGTCTATACATCATACAACTAGTATTCCTCTGATAAAGCACTGTGATGATCTGAGGATATCTGGCACTAGGTAATGACACAATACATTGCACTGTCAGACTACAGAAATGTCAGAAAATGTCTGCTAAACAAACGCAGTACCCCAAGAAAAGTCCTATGTACTTCTGAGAGGTATGGCTGTAGCACAGAAAACCCTGGACCAGAGTACACCTATCTCTGGAATGGAGTCCTGCTCTAACTATAGAAGGCCACACTGGGCATGCTCCTACACTTAGAGAATCACAGGACTTGTTGGAACCCACATTAGACTATATGACTGTATTGTGTATATATGTCTGTGCATACAGGCAGCTATGTACACCTTAACTCTTCCCACACATACACATCAGACAGGATTATCCTCAGCTAGCTGTAGGTGGCCCATATGTGATATATCTGCATCTGTTGTGTGAGATACACAGACATATATATGGGCAACAGATAACAACATAAGTCAAGCATACACAGACATAGATGTGAGAAAGTGTGAGAGAGAGAGAGAGAGACAGTGATAGAGAGAGAGACACAGGGGGACACAGACAGAATGAGTCACATGCACGGCAACCCTGACTGGCATACAGTGATGTCCTGCTGTAGACAGTGGCATACCAGTTCTAAACAATTACATGTGCCAGCATGAAAGGTGAACCCCATTGTGTAATAGTACTGAGGTTGGGTTTATAATATCACATCACCTGCCTGTGTGTGTGTGTGTGTGTGTGTGTGTGTGTGTGTGTGTGTGTGTGTGTGTGTGTGTGTGTGTGTGTGTGCACGCACGGGTGCGCGTGTTTGTGTGTGACAGTTGTGTCTATGAGAGGGAGAGAGTGTGTGTTTGTTTGTAGCTGAAACAGTTTTAGGCCTTTCCCACCCACAACACTTCCCAATGCCACACTTTATCAGTCCTGCTGATGTTATTCCTCTTATCAGCAACTTTGGCCATTTGTCATCCCACTAAGGTCCATAGTGCATGCGATAACTATGTAACACTATAGTACAAATCACTAGATAGGCAGGGGTTCTACTCTCAGATCTGGCAAATGTGTGTGTGTATATTTGTAAGAAGAAGTATTTTGATAACTAGTATCCAGCCTTTTCCTTGACTCCCTCAAAAGCTTTCGACACTGTCTCTCATCCTTTACTCCTAACTAACCTTTCCAACCTCAAACTATCTCCTTCCACCCTAGCCTTCTTCTCTAGTTATCTGTCTCATAGACAGCAATCTGTTTGATAGCTCTCCTCCTGTCTGTTTGATAGCTCTCCTCCTGCTCAGCATACCCCGCAGTGACAAATGCGGTGCCTCAAAGCTCTATCTTGGGTCCCCTCCTGTTCAATATCTTTACAAATGAACTTCATACCTCCTGCTAGCAATCTGCTCTAATCCAATAGGCTGATGATTCAACTCTCATCTGCACTTCCAACAATATCTCCGACCTTCACACTCTCACCCAGGACACCTTTCTATCTATTGAAAAATGGCTAGCTGATAATCTACTCATCCTAAACCCAAAAAAAAAAAAAAAAACAAACTCCTGCTATTCCTCCCATGGACTGTCTCTCACCTAAAATCTACCTTTCTCATCTCATCCTCCAGTAACACCACCATGCAACCTGACTCCCACACAAAACTTCTAGGTGCCATCATTGGTGATGAACTTAAATTTAACCTACACATCCTTCAAAGTATAAAAAAAAACTCATCAAAAGCTGGGTTTGCTCTACTAAAACTGTAGACTCCTGACCTACCTATGATGCTAGACTGTCCCTGGCTCAGGCTCTTTTTCTCCCCTCCCTTCTCTATGCCACCTCAATACTAACTAATATGCAATCCACTACCCTGGCCAAACTCCAACAAACCTACCACAAAATAGCAAGATTCATCACAAACTCCCTACATAACTCACACCACTGCCTCACACTCAACTCACTACAATGGCTAGAACTCCCTCAACAACTCCTTCTATCTCAGTTACAAATTATTCACTCTATACTTTATAAACCATCCTCCTGCCCTGTCCTTTTCTCCTTGGTATCCATCTATACACCAACTCACACACTTCATACTTCTAACCAACTCCTTGACATCTACCAATCCAAAAAAATCTATCAGCAGACTACTATATAAATCCACCTTATCCCAGGCATGGAATAACCTCCCATCCCACTTACGCTCCATTACACACCCTATACAATTTAAAAAAGAACTCAGACTACACTTTATTAGAACCAAACTTGTATTTGTCATGACCCTACCTAACTCCAGTACTATTCTGTATTCCACAATCCCATACAACTTCTCAGCATACTTTTTATTACTCCAATACTATTCCTTTCTACCACAATCTCATACAATCCTCTTAGTATATCTCCCACATATTTTTCTCTAACATCACATTACACCTCTAGATATTCCTTACACCCCATTCATGCACTCTCATCTCTCACACCTCATAATTTGTACTATTCCTAAAATACTACAACTTGCCATACACCTTACTACATCAGTTATACATCAGCTATGTGTAAACAAAAAAAAATGTTTGAAGTACAGTACTTATTTGTACTTTTTGTGTTAGTGATCATATCCCTGTTATGACTCTTAACTTACCACTGTGAATTGCTTTAAATTTTACTGCTAATAATAATTGTTTTTTAATTGAAAACTACAGTGTTATGTATACTTAAACTGTCTGTAACTGGAGCTTTTCTCCTCGGGTCTCCATTGAAAAAGGGCTCCTGGCCAAGCTGGACTAACGCGGTTAACAAATGTCAATAAATAAATAAAAATAAGTATGTTTCCCACCCAGTGCCCTACTTTATCAGTCCTGCTGATGTCATTCCCCTTATCAGCACCTTTGGCCAGTTGTCAGCCCAGTAAGCTCCATAGTGTGTGCGATAACTGAAACACTTTAGTACAAGTCACTAGATAGGCAGGATTTCTACTCTTAGATCCGGCAAATGTGTGTGTGGGTGTATAAGTGTATTTATGTAAGTGTGCATGTTTGTAAGAACGTGCACACACCAGCATAAAAGATGAGCCCCCATTGTGTAATAGTACTGAGGTTGGGTTTATAATATCATATCACCTGCCTGTGTGTGTGTGTGTGTGTGTGTGTGTGTGTGTGTGTGTGTGTGTGTGTGTGTGTCCATAGGTCTAAGTGTTAGAAGACTGTTTCCACTCAGTACACTTCACATTGCCTGACTTCACAAGATCTACTGCTGTCATTCACCTTAGAAGTACCATTGGACACATCAGCCCTATAAGCTCTGTAGCATGTGCAATAACTGTGTAACACTATAGTACAAATAACTAGGTAGTTAGGGGGTCTAATCTCAATACTGGTAATTATGTGTGTGTGTGTGTGTGTGTGTGTGTGTGTGTGTGTGTGTGTGTGTGTGTGTGTGTGTGTGTGTGTGTCTGTGTGTGTGTGCCTGTGTGAGACAGTTGTGTGTAAGAGAGTGAGGGAGTGTGTGTTTGTAGGTGAAACAGTTTTAGGCCATTCCCCCCTCAACACTTCCCAGTGCCCCACTTTATCAGTCCTGCTGATGTCATCCCCCTTATCAGTGCCTTTGGCCAACTGTCAGCCCAGTAAGCTCCATAGCACGTGACAACTGTGTAACACTAAATTACAAATCAATAGATAGACAGTGGTTCTACTCTCAGATCTGGCAAATGTGTGTAAGTGTGTATGTTTGTAAGAAGACATATTTTGATAAGTTTCCCACCCAGTGTCCTACTTTATGAGTCTTGCTGATGTCATTCCCCTTATCAGCACCTTTGGCCAGTAGTCAGCCCACTAAGCCCCACAGCATGTGCAATAACTGCGTAACACTATAGTACAAATCACTAAATAAGCAGGGGTTCTAATCTCAATATTGGCAAGAAAGTGTGTGTGTGTGTGTGTGTGTGTGTGTGTGTGTGTGTGTGTGTGTGTGTGTGTGTGTGTGTGTGTGTGTGTGTGTGTGTGTGAATCATATAGTGTGTGGGTTATACCATTTTGAGTTGTGTAACACCATGTACACTTCCCATCACCCTACTTTACAAGGCCTGCTAATGTCATTCACTTTAGTAGTACCTTGGGACAAGGTGAATTCATATAAGCTCCATGGCGTGTCTGATAACTGTGTAACACTACAGTCTAAATAACTAGATAGGTAGGGGTTCTAATCTTAATACTGGCAACTGTGTGTGTGTGTTTGTGTGAGAATCATACCTTGTGTGAATTATACCAATTGATGTGTGTACCATCCATGCCTGTTTACAACCTCCCAATGGCATTATTTTATATAGCATGTTAATGGTATCTGCCTCACATGCAGCATGTTAGACCATTGTACAGGCCATACCAGTCATCTTTACAGAAGTCTACGGAATATATGGATGTTTGCAATCCATATGTGGTCTGTGTCCACTAACAATGGCCATTTATATGATATTGTTGCCAAATAGGTCACAGTTAGTATACTGACACACATGCCAGCATCAGATATCATACCTGACTGAAACATCATGCAGATATATGTGTTACCCTATCACTTGTCCAGGCTTGTAGGAGCAATAGATGACTCCAGTTGCTATTTCTGGTGGGTTATCTCACCAATAATGAAGGCATTCACAACATTATGTGTTGTAAGAGGTACTGGGTTATGTCCCACCCATATACTCTATGTGGGGCATGTCATGTGTATGTAGTACTATAGTACATTAAAGTGGATATGTAGGAATCTGTCTATTGCCCACTGTGTTTGTGTTACTGTATGCACATCCCCTGTGTCAGTCTTTACTGTGTGTATGCAAAGGATATACAATTTTGCCTCCCTGTTCCACCCTGTGAATTCAGGAATACATGCTGTCATATGATTTACCTTTACATGGATGAAAATCAGTCGTGCGATTGCTCATATGAGCGAATCATAAGCACAAAACTCATAACCGCGACAGTTTCCAATGTTTAAAAATCAGCAAATCGAAAAGCAGATATGCTGATTTTTGAACACAAAAGTTGAATACATAGTGTAATGAAGTGCAATGTGCACCCCCCTTGTGTGGGAGTGTGCCCTCCACATCCTCCCTACTTTAATATACTAACTCCGAGATTGCACTATAGTGGGGAAAGAGTCCATTTTCCGATCCCTACTGTAGTGCAATCCATCCCAAAATGCCGAATTTGCAATGAGTGAATGCCACTGTACATTCACACATTGCATATTTGAAGCATTTTGCATTTGTTTGCACACTTTGCAAACATCCTTTCAAACATCTGCTGTTCGCCTATGTGCAGAATGCACATATGAAGGTAATCCATGTCATACACAGTACAATGCATGCCCTCACCAACTGCATCAAGGTTGAGTGTATGGGAAAGAAATGACAGGGGCAACAGGTGCTGACACATGAATCTGTTGTGATTAATCTAATGGCTAAGCTTGTGAGGGACCTCCTGATAGTACTCCAATAATCTGTTCCATATGTATGAGCCTGTGGTACTACACAGCACTGAGGTGACATGTCTGAAAGCTACCTACCTGTGACAAGGGGTATGTACGCAAGGTCACACTGTCAGACAACAGTGTCCATCACACACTGTTGCATGCATACACACCTGGTAAAATTACATATAAATTGTACCTTGGTTATGAAACGGTCAGTATATTTCCACTCTGCCATACTCCATGTTGGTAAAGTCTACAGGGCCACAGCCTGCAGACACACAGACACCTGGAACACAAACAGAATACAGCATGTCAGACTACATTCACTCAGTGGTACTAACAACAATAATTCATCATGGCTAATAAGGTACATACACCTTTATGTGTACCCATAGCAAATGCAAGCAGACAGCACCTTACACAGTATTACATAGCTACACTGTACTATATTCACCCTGTGCATCAGACCCATATTAGCCAGTCCCTGTATCGATGGCATGAATGACAAGGATGTGGCACAGGTATCATAGTATGCACAGGGTGTGGTGTGGGTTTGTCAGAGACCTAGGCTGGGCCATATGGTTGACATTCATGTGTGTGTGTTTGGAGGGTTATCCTATAGATGGGCTGTGCAGAGGTGCCTGTGATACAGATGTGTGTGTGTGTGTGTGTGTGTGTGTGTGTGTGTGTGTGTGTGTGTGTGTGTGTGTGTGTGTATGTATGCATACAGTCAAGACATTTGGCTGCCCTACACAGGAGGACAGCTGTGGACCGTACATGGCAGGGTGTCCAGTTCATCATCTCTGGCGACGGACACATGAACTGGTCCTGTCAGTGGTCTCACTGGCACCACCAGGCCCAAGGCCAGATGCAGTACTGCTTCCTGATGGTGACTGCTGTCTGCTGGATCTGTGTCCCTAATGGGAATGGCCAGGATCACATGCCTATGACCTGCTCCATTGTGATGTGGACAGCAACCCGCCTTCGGTAGTGCTGGTGTCACTACCACTACAGGAGTGTGAAGGTGCATGGCCCCATACAATCTCAGCTGATGTTGGTGCTGACCTATGTCCACATGGTGGATACCCATCTCCCACCACACACTCTAGCACAGACATGCCACAGTTGAGGTTGCCAAGGTCTCACCCCACCATCTATTCATGATCTCAGTATTTTGGCATGTGGCCTTAACAAGGTCATGTATGCCACCACATAAATCAGGAAGAGTTGCATCCATCACCCTGAGTATTTGTCTGGTGTTGCATTCACTACATGCCTGTGCATCCATGGCAGCCCAAAACATGCATCTGGTGACACCTGCTGTGGCACTTGTGACAGCGTCTTGATGAGCAGAAGTCCTCCTGCGAGCACCCCTGTCCATCTGCTTGTGTGGGACCTTGCCTGCACTCTGGTTATGGCCAGTATATACACTCACACCTGCCATAGTCACCACACTAGTCTGTTCAATGCAACCACCTGCCAACTCATCTGTGGCTGCTGGGGACGCGGCATGTGTGGGCATTCTGAATGTGTGCGTTGACATTGTGGATGACAGTGGGATGCCAACCGATGGCACATATTCAGCCGCTGACAACACCACCTGTGCCTGAATATGACCATCATCATTGCCAGAGTCTGCAGAGACACAGACATCAGATTCTGAGTGGGAGGGACCGCGACCATCATGACCACCTGTGGAGAAAAGAAAACATATGTAAATTAATACCTGCAGTATACCATTTGCTGCTACACATGCACAGATAAACACTCATGCACATGCACTCAGGCAAGCCCGCACACACACACACGCACACACACACACACACACACACACACACACACACACACATACAGATGAGGTCACAGACAGGCATTACACAGACCTCAAAATAGCCAACTGGTGACATTCACAACACAGTCAGACCACTACATACACACCCTGGACAGGCCCTCAACATCATGCAGTGCAGCCATTTCCACTTAATGTTACTACTTAGATACACCTCTGTGATATGTAAGTAGTCTTAGTAGGTGATGGGCCTTCAAGTAGCACACACTGAACCCATATACACATAATTGCTGTTCACCCATATACCACAGTGGCAACTCCAACAGAACATACCTCTCAACTGTGCAGAGTGTCACTGAATGTCTACATGTGTGGCTCATATTTCTGGTCTGTTCATCATAAATCCTGTGTTTGTTTGACACATTACTGGGATGATATGAGGAGTGGTGTCACTATTTAATGACATATTTTGAGTCTCACACTTCAAAACCTGCAGTACATGTATGTTACAACAGAACCGGTTACACTAACAACCTTCTAAGCTTACAGTGGATATTATAAGTTTAAATACCCTCATTAACATGCCAGATTTGTCTAACATATAACATGAGACCACAGATATCATGCGATAGCATTTCCCACCTTTAATGTGACCTATAATCTATGCAATCCAATTGAAGAACAAGCACATTGGTTAGGGATAACATGTAGAAGTTAAAATATGTACAACATGCTGGTTGCAAGACAGTGCACACCCTTAAACTAATAATTTGTTAAAGCACCTTTTGATTTCATAACAGCAGTCAGTCCTCTTGAGAAGGTGTGAATCAGCATGACACATCTCAACTGAGCAATATTTGTACACTCTCCCTTGCAGAACACCTCCAACTCTGTCAGATTGCAAGGGCATCACTTCTGCACAGGCCTCTTCAGGGCACCCCACAAATTTTGTATTGGATGTATGTGTGGACTGTGGCTGAGCCATTCCAAAACATTAATTGTCTTCTGGTGAAGACATTTATTTATGGATTTTGATGTATGGTATGGGTCATTGTTGTGTGGAAAGGTGTAAGTCCTCTCCATCCACAGCTTTCTAGCAGACACATGAAGATTTTGGGCCAAAAGGGACTGTTTTTTGAACTCTTCCTAATCCCCTCCACCTTGGCTAAGGTCCACTTCCAGCTTATGAACAGCAACCCCAAAGAAAAACACTGTCATCACCATGCTTCACCATGAGGATGGTGTTCTTTTGGTGATGCACAGTGTTGTTCTTGTGCCAAACAGTCCTTTTGGTATTGTGCCAAAAAGTGCAACCTTGGTTTCATCACACCATAGCACAATTCCCCACATGCTATTGGGAGACCTGATGTATTTTTCTTGAGAAGTTTGCCAGAACTGGATGTTGTTCTGTGTGGGAGAAGGCTTCCATCTTCCAAATCTACCCCATAGGCCAGACATGTGTAGAATAAGGGAGATTATTGTTACATGTAGTACACAACTGGTACTTGCCAGAGATTCCTGTAACTCCTGTAGTGTTGTTGTATGTCTCCTGGCAGCCTCTCTGACCAGTTTGGGTCTTGTTTTTTCTGCACATTTGGAGCGATGTCCAGTTCTTTGCAATGTCACTGTTGCCCCATATTTCCACCACCATTTGATGACTGTCTTCACTGTGTTCCATTGTATATGCAATGCTGTGGAAATGTGTATATACCCTTCTCTGGGCTGATACCTTTTACAAATGAGATCTCTTTGCTGCTTCGTAAGCTGTATGCAAACAATGGTTGTTGCTGTAGCAGGCAACTGACTAAATTTAGGATACTCCTGGTAGGACAGCTGACCATTATTTGCTGTTAATCAAAGAGTCTCTGCAATTGATGGCAGGTGTGTACCCAAGAAGACGTAATGCTGTAATAATATTGAAACCTGCTTCAACACAGTATTAGCTTCAGCCTGTACACATGTATGTATCTAGCTTTTCGTAAGTTTTTTATGTGTCACAGTTGTTCCTCTAACAGATTTCTTTGTTTTACAATTGAATTGTACAGGTTGCAGGTCACATGAAAGGTTGAAAGGGTTTGGAAATGTTTTATTGTGCTCTCATGTTTGTATATATCAAATACCTGGCATTCTAACAGGTGTGTGTACACCATTTATATGCACCGTATAACACTAATTTATAAAATATGTCCCTAGATTTGAGCCTTTGTCCCCCCATTTTGTCAGTCTTTGTCAAGATTTCTTGCAATAACAGGTTGTGAGGTATACTACAGATATGTAACATTTCCTGCAAATAGGCCCCTGTGATGACCACTGTGATGCAATGCAGTTATCCTCACCACAAGTGAACATGCAGATATTGCCAAATGGCTGAGTGTAATAGCTGTGTGCATGGTCACATGCATGACCTTAACATGCCTGGGGTACTGGTAAGCCACAACAGGAAAATCCCATACTCACTGTCTTCAGGCTGCTGTCCCACATGCAGACCAGAAGGCCTTTGTAGTTTTCCGAGAGTTATTGTCAGCAGGCTCACATTTGGCATTGGTGCAAGATGAATGCTACGTTTCAGCACAGGTACAGTGCTGTCCCTCACCATAGATGTGCACTTGTGTGCATTACTAAACCCCACCCACAAATGTAGTTTGAACTGACATATGCATCTAGATACTCTATAGAAGACAGTATGACTGCTACATGATTAAATTGATGTGCACTGTGGCCTTACCTGGATGCTCCTTGCCTGTTGGCTGGGTGCCACCCACCTCCACAACTTGTGTTTCATGTGTTGGCTGTAATGTGGGGGCTGCTCCAAGGTTGGCAAGGAGCTCCTTTGTTGCTGTAAGTGTGTTCTGTGTGGCTGGACCCCCACCTGTAGCAGTACGGTCCCTGGTCACAGCATCAGCCCTTTGCCGGGCATGATGTATCAGGTCAGTTGTCTGATGCCTGACCTGATCATATGTGCAGCCATGGTGGCCCAAGGTGTTCATTCTGTGGACAAGGTCATTCCAGAGGGCAGTCTGCTCCCGCAGATTTTGTCGGCTCCAGCCGAACAGCACTGCATAGTGTTGTATTATTGCATCAGTGATAGCTACATTCTCCTCTGCAGTGTATGCTGGCTGACGCTGCATGCCACCTGGAAGACATAAACAGGTAAACACATCACAGGACCTCACACATTGCCCAGAGATATTTACAGAGCCAGCACATAAATATTGTCTAACATTAGCCACCACTTACAACTACATCATACTCCTATCATCTATCAGCACAGTATGAACCTGCATTGAACTCCTGGTCCTGATGTGTCATGTTCTCCCCAGTGAGGGCCAGTGCATTGTATACACCACCATTCATCATTCACGTTTGTGTAGAGGGATGACAGTAGTGCCTTTCTTGCAGATGGGATGTCAATGGTGCTCAGGCTTTGCTTGCATAGAGTGTGTAATGGAGCTGGAAGCATATGCCTGAGTTCATGTAGGATGCAGACAGGAATGTTATCAGGTCCCATGGAGACTTGCTTTTGTTGACTTTGATTAGGCAATATGCACCTGCTCTCTGATGATGAGGGGAGGGATGTAGGTGCTGCGCATATCCACCTATACTTATGGTGAGCCAGGCCGGGGATACTTGCCCTAAACCTGTCTGCAGCAGGTTGGCTATAGCTATGGTGTGTGTGTGTATGTGGAGTGATTGACCCCCATTACAGGGTGGATTGGGTTGTTGCCTCTGAGATTGCAGACATATGTGAAGACAGCCTTGTGATCGCTCTTGGTGGATGCCCAATTTGTACTCATAGTTAGCCATACAGTAATCCACCTGTGATCTTATATGCTCGTTCAGGCAAAGACTGACTTGCTGCCAAGTTGGTGCCTGCTCCTACTTTGCTCTGTACAGCCAATATAGTGACCAATTATGTGGTTTGTGTATTGTTACTGTCCAGCAAAGGGTATTACTCTACTTTGGTGGAGACAGGTTTTGCAAGTAAAGTATTGCTGAGTCCATCTAGCTATGTAGGTGGTCATATAGCTGTTTATAGCTGTTTGTAGTAGGCATGGACACAAGGTCATAACACAGTTGGACACCTCTCCAATTTCAGCCTAATAATCATGCTTATTCTAGTACCTATGTCTGTGTCAGAGAAATGCAACAACCAGTAGCTGTAGAAATCTAACTCTCTTGGATGCACATAAACTAAGATTACACATGTGTACAACATGTACAGCTTATTTACCTGACATTTTGAATCCCATGCCTGTTGTTATGAGGCAGCCAGGTACAACTACTCATACATACATGTGCACAGGTAATACCTGATATCCATTTCTGTTCTATGTCAGTATGGCACACTGTATTTACACTCTTGCTTCTCAGTCATTCCTCTGGAGGACAACGCACATACATGGGAGCAACGGGTCAAAATTAGTGACACTTTCTTAATATTTACTGTAACACACTTAAGTCATTTGATAGCACAGTAGCCTTTGCATTCACAGACATACCCTGGAGGATGCCCGACGCTCATATGGCAGGAAGAGAGGAGAAAGACTAGGAGTGTTGTAGTGAGGGTAGGAACTTTTAATGTTGGCAGTATGACTGGTATGGGGACAGAGCTAGCTGATATGATGGACAGAATGATGGTTGATAAATTGTGTGTGCAAGAGACCAGATGGAAGGGGGGTAAGGCTAGGTGTATCGGAGTCGGGTTCAAATAGTTCTATCATGGTGAGGATGGGAGGAAAATGGTGTAGGGGTATCCTGAAGGAGCAGTATTTCAAGAGTGTTTTTGGAGGTGAAAAGTGTGTTGGATAGAGTGATGATTATGAAGCTGGAAACTGATGGTGTAATGGTGACTGTTGTTATTGCATATGCTCCGCTAGTTGCGAGTGCGATGTATGAGACAGACAAACTTTGGAGTGAGTTGGATGAAGTAGTGATGACTGTACCCAAGGGTGAGAGAGTGGTGATTGGAGCAGATTTCAATGGGCATGTTGGTGAAGGGAACAGAGGGGATGCAGAAGTGATGGGTAGGTATGGTGAAAGCAAAGGAATGCAGAAGGTGAGATGCTGGTGGCGTTTGCAAAAAGGATGGACATGGCTGTGCTGAATACGTATTTTAACAAGACAGAGGAGCATAAGGTGACATACAAGAGTGGAGGAAGATGCACACAGGTGGATTATCTCCTATGCAGAAGGGCCTGTTTGAAGGAGATTGGAGACTGTAAAGTGGTGACAGGGGAAAGTGTAGTTAGGCAGCATGGAATGTCGGTCTGTGGGATGACATTGGTGATCAAGAAGAGAAGGAGGAGTATGAGGGCAGCCCCAAGGATCAAATGGTGGAAACTGAAAAAGTGTGATTGTGAGGTTGAGTTCAGGGAAGAGTTAAGACAGGCAGTGGATGGTAGTGAAGTGTTACTGAATATCTGGGTAACTACAGCAGAACTAGTAAGGGGAGATGACTAGAAAGGTGCTAGGCGTGACATATGGACAGAGGAAGGAGGACATAGAGACCTGGTGGTGGAATGAGGAAGTACAGCAGAGTATACAGAGAAATAGGTTGGCAAAGAAGAAGTGGGATTGTCAGACAGATGAAGAAAGTAGACAAGCGTATAATGAGATGAGGTGCATGGCAAAGAGAGAGGGGGCAAAGGCTAAGGATGAGGTTTACGAAGGGATGTATGAAAGGCTGGACACTAAGGATGGAGAATAGGACCTGTACTGATTGGCTAGACAGAGGGACCGAGCTTGGAAGGATGTGCAGCAGATAAGGGTGATAAAGGATAATGAGGGAAATGTACTCAAAAGCGAGGAGAGTGAGTTGAGCAGATGGAAAGAGTACTTTGAGAAGTTGTTGAATGAAGAGAATGTGAGAGAGAGAAGGTTAGATGATGTGGGTATGGTGAATCAGGAATTGCAATGAATTAGCCAGGAGGAAGTAAGGATAAGTATGAAGAGGAATTAGAATGGAAAGGCTGTTGGTCCAGATGACATACATGTGGAAGCATGGAGATGTTTAGGAGAAATGGCAGTGGTCTTTTTAACCAGATTGTTTAATGCAATCTTGGAAAGTGTAAGGATGCATGAGGAATGGAGAAAAAGTGTTTGAGTACCGATTATAAGAATAAGGGTGATTTGCAGAGCTCTAGTAACTACAGAGGATAACACTGATCAGTCACAGCATGAAGTTATGGAAAAGAGTAGTGGAAGCGAGGTTAAGAAGGGAGGTGAAGATTAGGGATCAGCAGTATGGTTTCATGCCAGGAAAGAGCAGTACAGATGCGATGTTTGCTCTGAGAGTGTTGATGGAGAATTACAGAGAAGGTCAGAAGGAGTTGTGTTGTGTCTTTGTGGACTTAGAGAAAGCATATGACAGGCTGCCTAGAGAGGAGTTGTGGTATTGTATGAGGAAGTAAGGTGTGGCAGAGAAATCTGTACGAGTGCTACAGGATATTTACAAGGGTAGTGTGACAGCAATGAGTTCTGCGGTGGGAGTAAGGGTGCTTTTAAGGTGGAGGTGGGATTACATCAGGGATCAACTCTGAGGCCTTTCTTATTTGCAGTGGTGATGGACAGTTTGACAGACAAGATCAGACAAGACTCCCCGATGACTGTGATGTTTGCAGATGACATTGTGATCTGTAGTGAGAGTAGGGAACAGGTTGAGGAGACCCTGGAGAGGTGGAGATATGCTCTAGAGAGAGGATGAATGATGGTCAACAGGACTAAGACAGACTATATGTGTGTGATTGGGAGGGAGGATAGAGGAATGGTGAGGATGCAGGGAAGAGTTTGCAAAGGTGGATGAGTTTAAATGCTTGGGATTGACAGTTCAGAGTAATGATGAGTGTGGGGGAGAGGTGAAGAAGAGAGTACAGGCAGGATGGGGAGAGTGGAAAAGAGTGTCAGGAATGATTTATGACAGATGAGTACCATTATGAGAGAGAGGGAATGTCTACAAGAGGGTAGTGAGACCAGCTATGTTATATGGATTGGAGACAGTGGCATTGACAAAAAGGCAGGAGTCAGAGCTGGACGTGGCAGAGTTAAAGATGTTAAGATTTGCACTGGGTGTGACGAGGGTGGACAGGATTAGGAATATGTGTGTTAGAGGGTCAGCCCACGTTGGAGGGTTTGGAGGCAAAGCCAGAGAGTAGCGGGATTATGTTGGTTTGGACATGTGCTGAGGAGGGGATGCTGAGTATATTGGGAAAAGGAGGGTAAGGATGAAGCTGCCAGGTAAGAGGAAAAGAGGAAAGCCTAAGGTACAGTGTATGGATGTGTTGAGAGATGGCATGCAGGTGGTTGGTGTGACAGAGCAAGATGCAGAGGACAGGAAGAAATGGAGACAGATGATCCACTGTGGCGACCCCTAATGGGAACAGCCAAAAGAAAGTGAAGAAGATGTTGTAATGTCAGTCTTCACAGGTTGCCAATGATTTGCCAGACATAACACAACTCTATGAGTAGATGACTACAAATATGAGGCACACATATGGTCAGTGTGCATAAGACTGGAGAGTTCTCAAAAATTTTTTTATTAATTATATGAATAGCAAGACAATTAAAAGATTATACATAACAAGACGGCATAAATGAACATATAACGATTCATCTAGTGATAACAACCTTCATGAGATTTTGATAAGTTATTTAGAAATAAAACATACACCATATGTACACTATATACAAGTTAGGCAACCTGAGAGAAAAAAAAAAAAAAAAAAATATTTAACATTAACTATTTAATATGTTTAGAACCTTTTCTAACACAACCTTTCTAATAGTTTTTTTTTGGACTTCCACCTAAGTATCTTTGAGCATCAATAAATTTAAAAGCCATTTTCTGGAAAGTAACCCATTTTAATTTAGAACGATCAATCCAATTTTGTATTATATAAAGTTTTAGTAATGAGCAAATAAAAATGATAACATGAATATCAACTTTTGAAAGATGAATCAATGGAATATGTAGAATAGCAAATTCCCACGTCAACGTGGATTTTTGATATTCCATTTTCTGCAGTCTGACTTTCAAAGATGTCCACAATCTGTGAGAAAAATGACAATACCATAGAATATGAAGGAGGTCTGCTTGGGGATGAGAACAGCATGAACACGAAGGGGACTTATTTGGGTTAAATTTGTTTAATTTGATTGGGGAAAAGTAGGCATCATTATTAATCATTAATTGTGTGTATGCTAATTTTTTAAAAGGGATAAATTCCTTAGTGTGTCTAATAGCCAGGACTTTCTGAGATTCTGACAATTGGGAATTATAATTCAACCAAACATTAGATAAAAGACAGTTGTGGTCCATCATTAAAGAATTAATTAATTTATATGAGTTTGAGAGCATTTTATCAGATGATGAAAGTATTTTGATAATCGTGTTAAGGTAAGACTGGAGAGTTGAATGGTATGAGCTCAGTATATCACATGCAGTTCAACACACAGATCTGCAAAAGTAGTTTACAATGCAAATACCCTGTATAGGTCCCTCACGTTTCTGAGACAAACATGTATATCATAGTTGTATTCACAATTAACATATGGATATCTACGACATCCCAGTAGCTGGCCTAGCAGTGTCACAGTCAGTATTGTTCAACACACGCTCCAGTAGTAGTCATATGTGAGTCATCCTTTCCTGGGGTGACTCAAGGGACTGAGCTGTGATCTATGTCACTGCAGACAGACCCAAATGCTATGACCATAGATTCTGATCAGCAATATATTAATACAAGAAGTCTTGTTGAGATATATTTGTTGATCTTTCTATTTCCCATTATTACATACCCCCTACTGCATTCCATTACATGCTTACTTGTTTGAAATACCTTTTTTCCAAGTATGGTTGGTTTGATTCCAATATATGTTGCTGGGTTTGTTTGTCTGTCTGTCTGTCTGTCTGTCTCTCTCTCTCCCAGATGCAGGGTGTACATCTGTTTTGCATAGGCAGCAGTTTGCCTTTTGTAGGTAATGCTCATGAGCAGCTGATGGCCTGTGCACCAGTTGGTGTCCCGCACTTGCTAACTGCATGCAGAACAGCTGTGTTGTTATTCTTGTAGCCAGTGGCATGGCAACACACTCCTATAACTGAGTACTTCATGTGGGCATTGCCCCTTTTCCTTTCCAGTGAGGAGAACTTCATGGAGGTGTGTAAACAGCAGCATCACAGAGGTTAGTTAGAAATACCTCTTACAATGAAAACTGTGGAGACAGCCTAACAAACTGGGGGAGAATGTTCCAGACATAGGGACAGAATGCAAATATTGCTGTTATACAGTTAAATTAATGCTAGTTTAACAGGGTTTGTGTGGACATGGCATTTCTGCATGATTTTAAGTTTAACAGTGTTATGTGGTTGACATAATTCTCAACTGTAGGGCTATCCACAGAATGACCAGATTTTGGACTCTTATGTTTGGTATATTCCTCAGACATTTTTTGTCTTTGGAAAATCACTAGCATAATGTGGGGATAGCAGCCAATAAATTGTATCATCCATTTGTGTCTCTGACTTCATTTTCCTCAGAAGAGATATGTTACAACAAACCCTGTTACACCAGCAACAGTCTCAGTTTATAACAGCAATATTTCACATAGGCCCCTGTTTTGGGGGCTCTGTCCCCCAAGTATGTCAGGCTTTGTCCAGATGTCACGCAGTAAGAGGTTGAAAGGTAGGATATATCATTATTTAGTGCCTTAATTCCTGATACCATTCCAGAGATGTATCAGAATGCCAGACATGTTATGTGTAAGAGGCCTTATATATGAGGACAAAGCCTGGATATTTTGTGGGACTCTGAACAGTTGAGAGGTCTGTGTATTTCTGGTGATTGTTGACAGACTGGCAGGATTTTGTAGCAGTGTAGTGTGTCAATGTTATTTGGCCTGTGTAGGGGGGGGTGGATATATTATGGCTCCTTTTCTATCTGACTGTGCATACTGCTCCAGTTTCTGGTGATTTATCAGCTGTATATGTCTGTAGGGGCAGACTGAGACATGTCCTATACCACAGTCAGGCATCATACTACACTGTGAATTGGGCCAGTATATGTAGGGGTAGTGTGTGAGTGGCAAACATGATGAGATGTTTTAGTTCACACAGTCCTTATGCTCTACTCTTTATTTGGCTTACCGGTATGTCACTGTGACTGTGGTGAAATTGGTTGTGGGTATGCACTTTCACACTGGTGTCTGTTTTTCAGTGCTGTTACATCCCTTTAGTGCCTGATATATTTGCAAATGCATGTTTAATTCCCCATAGTGAAATTGGGTTAGTGTTGTATCAGTCTGACTGTAGTTTGTATGGTGCTTGGTGACATGCTTAGCAGCTGAGTGCAGTTTCCCTGATGTGATGTTATGTCCAAATATTTGTAGGATGTACTGTTGCCTGGCCCACATTATTGTTGTGCATTTCTGACACATCGGTGGGATAATGTGAGGATTTAAGTCACTAACTAGTGAGAAGTAATTGAGTGTTGGACTTGTGCTATTTCAGTCAATATATGTTAGGACAGACAGGAGGGTGTTACTGCAGCAACTGTGTCATCTTATCTACTACAGTATTTTAGATATGTCCCTATTTTAATGGATTTCTCCCCCAACTTTGTCAGGTTTGGTCCAGATTCGTTGTACTAAGGGGTTCTGAGTCTACCTCTCGACTGGACGGATTGTTTCAGAATGTTCAGGTTTATTGCTCGTATTTCTGGTCTGTTCCACAGATTCATTATTTTTATTTCCCTGGTAAATCACTGTGATGATCTGAGGATTTCTGTCAGTAAATGATGACATACATTTCAGTTTCAGAACTCACATCCTTCAGAACATGTATGTGAAACAAACCCTGTCACTCTGGCATATTCTACATTTATAAGAGAAATATTTAAAATATGTCCCTAGTTTTGACCCATTGTCCCCCCATTTGGACAGCCTTTGGCCAGATTTCTTGGACTAAGAGGCTGAGAGGTATCGTTTTGAGGTATGACTCCACTACATGTTACAAGTATATATATATATATATGTATATATATATATATATATATATATATATATATATATATATATATATATATATATATATATATATATATATAGTGTGTGTGTGTGTGTGTATATATATATATTTCCATATCTTCTTCTTTCGGCTGCTCCCGTTAGGGGTTGCCACAGCAGATCAACTGCTTCCATTTCCTCCTGTCCTCTGCATCTTGCTCTGTCACACCAACCACCTGCATATCCCCTCTCACCACATCCATAAACCTTATCTTAGGCCTTCCTCTTTTCCTGTTACCTGGCAGCTTCATCCTTAGCATCTTTTTCCCAATATACTCTGCATCCCTCCTCAGCACATGTCCAAACCAATGTAATCTTGCCTCTCTGGCTTTGTCTCCAAACCTTCCAACCTGGGCTGACCCTCTAATATACTTATTCCTAATCCTGTCCATCCTCGTCACACCCAGTGCAAATCTTAACATCTTCAACTCTGCCACGCCAAGCTCTGACTCCTGCCTTTTTGTCAGTGCCACTGTCTCCAACCCGTATAACATAGCTGGTCTCACTACCCTCTTGTAGACCTTCCCTTTCACTCTTACTGGTACTCGTCTGTCACAAATTACTCCTGACACTCTTCTCCACCCACTCCATCCTGCCTGTACTCTCTTCTTCACCTCTCTTCCACACTCACCATTACTCTGAACTGTTGATCCCAAGTACTTAAACTCATTCACCTTCACCACCTCTACTCCCTGCATCCTCACCATTCCTCTATCCTTCCTCTCATTCACGCACATATATTAGTCCTGCTGACCTTCATTCCTCTTCTCTCTAGAGCATATCTCCACCTCTCCAGGGTCTCCTCCACCTGTTCCCTACTCTCACTACAGATCACAATGTCATCTGCAAACATCATAGTCCATGGGGACTCCTGTCTCATCTCGTCTGTCAACCTGTCCAGCACCATTGCAAATAAGAAAGGGCTCAGAGCTGATCCTTGATGTAATCTCACCTCCACCTTAAACGCATCCGTCACTCCCACCGCAGACCTCACCACTGTCACACTACCCTCGTACATATCTTGTACCACTCTTACATACTTCTCTGACACTCCTGACTTCCTCATACAATACCACAACTCCGCTCTAGGCACCCTGTCATATGCTTTCTCTAAATCCACAAAGACACAATGCAACTCCTTCTGACCTTCTCTGTACTTCTCCATCAACACTCTCAGAGCAAACATATGCATTTCCATACATATGTACATGTGTATATGTATATATACAAAACCTGACTGATTATACAGAATCTTTTCCCTACTGTTGAATGACTCTACTGCATGATATGTTTGAAAAAGCATTAGCAATCCCTGCAGCTCAAATGGTGTAGTAGTACATTTCTCTGACTATGGTGTACAGGTTCCTGGTTTTGATACCTGGCATCGTTGATTATTTTGTTGCTAGGCAGAACAGTGGCTGATGGAGAAAGAGTGATTAAAGCTGTTTTAAGTGGTTTTAATCATGTTTGCACAGGTTTGCACAATGCTAAGCGATGCCAACACACAGTTAAACATACAGATGCTTAATCTGTGTTGGCTTCACTTAGCAGCACGCAAACTCGCTTTCTCCCAGTTATTCCCGCTTATACCCAACCTAATTTCTTTAAAAGAAAAGAAAAGGGGGTGATAGGAAAGTGGTGAAAAAGGGGCATGCAGAGGGAAAAACAATTTTGAAAGATAGCTAGGTATGTGCAGGACGGGTGTAGGGAAGGTCCATAACTGTCCCTTTCTTATGTAGCAACAGCTGTGCATTTGTAGAGAATTTGGAGGTGAATTTGGACACTCAAACCCCAGAGAGAGAGGGGTAAGGACAACAGAAATGTGTTGTCAAACCAACTGGACTGGATTACATGTGTCCAGTGGACACATATGTGTGAAATGGACAGCTATGTATGGGGCAATACATTTTTGGGGGGACAGATGCCCTTTTCTTTTTTTTAAGGTGAGAGTGGGATGTTGGGGAAGGATTATAGGTACATCTGGGGAGGTAGGTTGGGTAGGGAGACAGACAAGACAGACAAGACAGCAGACAGGGGTGGTATATGACATGTGAAGGGGGTAGACACATTTGACAGGTAGGGTGGTTGGGAATCCAAAGCCCATGGGCCCCATATGGTTATAGTGGGACTGAGATCACCACCCATGGGTAGCCACCACTGCACCTTCATGGGCCCAAAGGTGGTTGTGCTGGGTCTGGACAGGAGGGGAGGCATGCCCCTCGAGGTGTGCCAGGTCACCCTCAATCTGGTGCAGCTGCTATAAAAACTCAGATCATAGGGTGCTGTGCACCAATCCCCAGACCTGACTGTGGGTGACAGCCTCCTGTCAGCACCCACTCCTGGGGGGCCCTGTCCCCTGTGGTGGTTCCACCCAAAGGTGGTGCAAGACCAGCAGATGAGGGAGATCCAGATTGGGTCCCAGACATACTGGGGTCCTGTGCCATGGCCAGATGAGGTGGGACAGGTGGATCCGCTGGTATCTGCCTTCCCAAACCCAGTATGGAGTTGAGGTTTTACAAAATGTGTTGGTTAGTCATGAACAACACATTTCAATATTAGTTATAACAGCATGCATGGGTGTTCCAATTAACCCCAATAAAACAGATTTGAAATAGTTGCATAGCAAACAGAACACATAAATAAATGGAACAACAGTATGCATCGTAACAGCATGCCAGTAACATTGATGGCAACAGGCCACCGACAATCGTATTTAAACAAGATATGTTAACATACAAGCAATCAAACATATTAACAATAATATAACACAAGTCCCATCATTAGAGTTGGAGCACAACATACCCATAGTATATGAGTAATAATTACTGCTGCAGATGAGGGGAGGGAGAGACAAAAAATCCATTAACAACCATTTATACTTCAGTTTTCCACAGCAGTACTGCCCAATACTCTATGGGTCTGCCCTTAATTTACATCTACCTATGGCCATAGCTTCTGTAGTACAAACATACCTATTAACCTGTCAGCCTAGAATGGCATAAGGCAAACTGTAACAACTCTAGGTACATGACTAGAGGGGACTCGTACATGTCAGGGTTACATATCTGGCACAGGAGAGGTACCCTGAACTGCTATGTGAGTGTGTTACTGTCATACATCAACTGGTTTCCCATCTGTGTCCAGGATTATTTAAAGCAGTGACCACAAGCCATGACAAAGTGACACTTGAGAGACATATATCAGAAACATACCTCTTAACCTCTTAGAGCATGACATCTGGACAAAGCCATACATAAGAGTGGGACAAAGGCCCATAAATATGGACAATTTTTAGATATTGCTCTTACAAACTTAGAAAGTTGATAAAATAACAGGTTTTGCATTTACATGGCTTTTCTGATGAATATGACATCTGACACTTGTATGTCTACCATTATTTTCTAACTTCAGTCTATAATGGTTTGCCACCGATTTGCCATGACACCACTACTTTATGTAAAATGGACGAAAAATCTGAGACAAATAGCTGGACATTTAGTGACTATCTGCACAGTTGAGAGGTATGATTTGGGAAGAGTGCATATTGTATGTACCTACACTGCTGTCATTTTCAGGCATGTGGTGGGAAAATTGAATAGTTGTACACAGTTTATTAGTATACCCTTCATATAGCTACTGGCAACATTTACTTACCTGTAAAACCTGTGGGGAAAATATCTGTTAACACTGCCTGACTGTCTTTATATTTATTCCCAATTCCTTGTGTGTAGATATGCACACATCGTAGTACCACTCCCTGGATTTGAACCATGTCTGGGTGTGCAAAAGTAACAACTAAGCTATTTCTCATCACACTGACCTACTGGGGAACTGTTGTTTTTGGTTTCAATGGTTTCTGCCTAATAGTCTCTTGGTTAGACAGTCTAAACTTGTAATTCTGTGATGCATGCATGACAAATAGATATTGTATTGTGCATTACTCCTTAGGATTACTACAACCTGGAAAGCAAAGGTTAACAGAAGGTAATGCTACATGGTACACAAATTGATACTTGACATATTACTATTCAGGGTTCAGAGCTTAGTGCAGTATATATTTCACATTTCATTTATATCTCATTTTACAGGTACACTATCTACGGTTTCTCCTAACAGCTTGTTCACAGATCCACCTCAGTTAATGTAAGCTGTCACAGCCATATTTGCTGTGAAGAGCCTGTATATATATTCTATATATATTTACAACAACATACCAGACCAAACACTGCAGTTTTTTTAAAGGTCTTTACTGTACTTCAGTTTTTGTCAGTCATACTTTTTTATTTATTCAGTTCACACAGTAACAGTATACCTCCTAGCCGTAAGCAATGTCCTCCTTGGCTATTTTAACAAAATATTGCAAAGTAGATTTGTACTCACCAGCCTGTTGGTGCAGCCTCAGCAGTCGGTCACCATAGGCTTCCACATTCACAGCCCTCTCTGCTGCAGCTGTAGGGGAGAAAAACACACATTATGCATATCTGCCTATCACATTATCAGGCTAGTATTTGCTACAAACTACTTGACACTACTGGAGCATTCTGGGCCTCTCCATCTTGGATCCACTGGTACATGAGCACCCCCTTCCTATACTTTAGGTCATCATAGTGATTTTGTACCTGCTCACCAGTCCGGGGGATGCCAGTAGCACTGGTGAGGTCATGTGCAAGATGGTCACAGGCCTTCACTTTGTATTGAGAGCCCTGATACTGGCCCTGCAGCTGTCTCTCCTCATGGTTTTTAACTAGGAGTCCAACCATGACCCTGGACTCCCAAATGCTCCGAAAGGGCATTCCCTCTCCTATGCCAGCCATTGTATCTGCACAGATTATGGCTGTATTCCCACCTGTGCCATTTAAATAGTGCGATATTCCCACCCGTTGCTGTCATTGGACCATTTTGAAAAGGTTAATACTGCTAAGCAGTGCGTACATCCGCTAAGCCAGTTTTAAAACTGCTTAAAGGGGAAGTTGTTGAACAGTGATTAACAGTGAGCAAATTCACTTGCTGAGCTACCTGCTGCTTAGCATTCACAGCTTTGCAATGGTTACACTTCCTAAGCATAGCTGAGCATTGCTAACCATTACTCACTTTTAATTTTTTAAATATATCAGAGGACTGACTTCATTTATTAAGTGTATATGATATACTTTACATCACATCCCTCTATGTGCTTTCCTTACATTGGCAAGGGGTGTTACTATACTGTATGGGGCACGTCTGTGTACATGGGTGGTTTCACATGTTATATGCAATCACACTTACATTGTACACCAGCTATACTACACTGGTTGACAAAAAGCAGTTGCTACATAATTTAAGTTTACAAAAATAATTTTAACACTACTTTCCCATATAAGAATAAATAGCCTGTCTTGGTCTGCAGACCATGAACACCTGCTTGTAAAGCCAGGCCTCAAACCACTACACTATCTCAGCTTGGGAATTTTATCTGTATATTTGTATTTATCTCCTATGGAATGTTTAAGCTATGGTAAGCAGAGGGCCATAACGTGCACACCCGCTTAGCTATGGTTGAACATTCCTTATCCTAGAAAAAAAAATTATAATATCATTATTATATTGTTATATTATAAGTGACTATTGTGGTGTTCTGATAAGTCATTGAGAACTGCAACTGGGAAATAATGGCATACATTTGGCTTTCAGGCTTCTATCCTTCAGAGATTCCTGCTAATACATATCCTGTTTTCTATCAACTTTCTAAGTGTGTGAGGGCAATTTTTCAAAAGTGTCACTATTTTTAGTGTTTTTTCCCTCCATTATTTGTGTCTTTATCCACATGGACTGCTGTCAGGGAATATTGGCATACATTTGCTTTCAGACTTCTATCCTTCAGTAATTCATGCTAATGCATGACCTGTTTTCTATCAACTTTCTAAGTTTTTGAGGGCAATATATATGATGTGTCCCTTTTCAGAGATTTATCCCCCATTATTTGTGCATTTGTACACATTTCCTGCTTTAGCAGGTTGTGGAAGTGTCGTACAACACTTTTACAATGCAGGAGGTGTGTCACAGAATCTGTCATGCACCCGTTACATTGCTTTCCTGATGCCATGTGTATTTCAATGTCTGCAGACGCTGAAATGATCATTTATTTCATTTCAGTGTCCACAGACATGAAATACTGGCATAATGTTAGAGTAATTCTCTAATATTATGCCAGATCCTATTAGAAAGTGTCACATGGCACTTTCTTAGTGCAAAGGGTGCATTCAATGTCTGTGCACTACTTAAACACTACCCCCTGCACTTGCTCACGGTTCATGTCCATGTAGGTTAAACAGCAGCGAACCTTCATGAATATGCATATAAAATATTGGCACATACATACTTAATCACCAGAAATGAAACTCTCATTCAATGAGTGAAATAGTCCTCATCACACTATACAGCCAGGTGAAACAGAGTTTGTGGGACAATATGGTTACAGTATCAATCCAGTATAGTTTTTCTGTCACAGAAGGAGTTAAAACTATCTGCCAAACATATGATCCCAGTTAAAAAAAATCAATGCCATTCATCTATTTACTCCATTTTGTTTTGGGGGGGTGACAGTTGCTATGGATACATTTGTCACTTGGAGACACACACACACGCGCACACACGCGCACACACACACACACGCACACACACACACACACACACACACACACACACACACACACACACATCAACTAGTTATGTTTTAAGCACAATTAACTTACTCCTATATGAGATAGCTTAATACTACTAATACTGGAAAACAAATCTGCAAATGTATAGCATATTACTATGGGTACGGGTTGGTCAATTTCACAGTAAAGGGGCATCTTACTGTGCATTACTGTTGATATTCTTTACTGTGGAATATTAAATTTGTCTTTGACTTTATGTAAATAGGACAGTTACTATAAAAATGGTATTTAAACCCTAAAAGTTTAAATAAAACTACCTTTAGCTGGTGTATGTATTGCAGGAAAAATGTGGCTTCAAGGACTCCATCAATACACCCTTTTTTAACTTGTTTATAAAGTGCCTGCCTAAAATACATGCTCTAATTAATAAACAATATGCTTCTTTATGTATGATTTTGTGGTATAAAACAGAAGTCATGATGCTAGGATAATAAGACTTAGCTTGTGAGATAGAGAAGGAAAAGTGTTGTCTGTCTTTAATTTTATCTGTGTTGGTTTACAGGTCACAGAGTAACTCATGCTGTCCTGTTTTCATCTGACTTAAAGTGCAACAAATTCTACTTAAATTAACTGCAACATCAGTACAAATCTTTTGACCTAAAAAGTAAGAGACAGGCTTGATTTTTCCATCTATCTTGTTTGACCTTGACATCTACACTACAAACAAGGTGCTTCTTATAGCCCAAAATTTTGAGTAATTGCTAAATTTTGTTTAGGTCCAGTAAACAGTATTAGATCACATCTCTGTTTCTGTGTCTTTATGTTGACTCTAACATCATAATTTACATTGTAGAGCATACAATGCCCAGCATAAAGCTTTACCCACCCCCATAGTGTCTTTTTAGGCAATGTCAGTCTTCAAAAGCTTCCAACATAACAAAGCATGATGCATTGATGCTCGGCGTGAAGACATTCATTCTCAACGGTCCCTATATATTTATCCATTAATTTTACTAAACAATTTTCATGTCAGGCATACTACCTTTCATAATAATTACTATGTTGTAAGCTCTAGTTGTGTAGGTAAAAATGTTTTTAAAAAATATGCAGATGTAGATTGTAGGATCATAGGAGGTTACTAGGCTAATGGCCCTGTGGCCCTTACAAACCTAGCAAAGTTCCAAACCTAGAGTGTCAATGTTTCAAATATAGCTAAATCAACATCTACTGCCCCTATCCAGGAGGGATGCAGGTGAGACCCCTGGGGTGAATTAATGGTTTTCCATCCAATCATCAAAATTACCCTTAAATAGGGTCAGTAAAGGGCTCTTCTTCACCTGAATTGGAAGTTTGTTCCAAAGGAGATGTAATCTTTGGGAAATTAATCTGTTCTCCAGCAAGGCCTGTTGATGTCACATACTAGATTAAGGTCCCTAGAGTGAGTGCATCGAGTACCACTGCATACTTATGCATGTGCAGCATTTCCATTAAAGCACGATCTGAGATTGCTTCAAATGCAAGGAACAGATCTTCTCTGAGTAGTCTATATGACACAGAGTAAAGATACAGTGATTTCAGTCTGTCAACATATGACATGTATAAGGCCTTGAATGTTTTTTGTAAGAAACCTTTGAGGTCTCTCCAGTTGCTGCAAGTGCCTGGTAAAGTACATACCAAAGGTATCATAGTACTCTATTATTGACCTGATGAGAGAAGAGAACAGAGGGTTATGACTTCTTTTTTTTTGGAAACAATGCCCTTGCTTATGAGATGGGCAAAGTAAAAAGCCCTTCTTACCACTCTAGAGACAAGGGGGTCAAATGAAAGTTTGCTATAAATCTGTGTGCCCAAATCACTCACCGCAGATTGATAAGTTAAGGTGTTGTTATTAATGAGGTAATCAGAAGGGGCATCGCCCTTGCCGAAGGGAATTATACATTTTTTGCATTTAGTTTGAGCCTATGACTTTGGCACCAATCATTGTCTGTGTAAGGCCTTCTTGTAGGATGTTGACATCACTTGGGGACTATTTGACCACTCCTAGTTTGCAGTCATCTGCAAACTTTGTCAGCCATAGACCTTTTGTTTTTGGCTGTACATCTGAGAAGTACATTCCAAATAATAGGGGTCCCAGAACAGAACCCTGTGAAATACCACAGGTTACAAGTTTGCTGGTGGAGGTTGAGTCCCCTCTTTTGACTGTGTGTGTACTACTGGTGAGCCAGTTTGCAACCCACCTGAAAATATACAGGTAATCCTCAGCTGAGTGAGTTTATCAACAATGCCAGAGTGGGGAATAGTGTCAAAGGCCTTAGCTAAGTCTAAGTAGGCTGTATGCACTGATTTGCCTTCATCCAGGGCTTTGGTGACCATCTCAAAGAAGTTGTTGTCCCAGCATCCTCTATAAAATATACATTTAATTCAGTTACAATAATACATGTACATTTCTTTTCATTCCAGCAGGGTGCCCTGCTGATACATTTTAACACAAGCAAACCTCACAAATACATTTTCAGCACAAGCATCTGTACAAATCAGTTTGATATACAAATGACATATAATTATTTACAAAATTCCAGCTAGCTGTGCTGGCACAAGTCATACATACACTGCCCTACTTCTCCTAGCATGGCTAGTAGTACCTCTTATCGTCACACCTCTCCCCTCTTCCAAGACTTAAGCTAGTTTTTCAAGTGACCCTTAAGAAATATGGCTTGAGAGAAATAAGCCTATCTGTGAATATGTTACCCCATTCCCTGCCTTGAGAGTCCATCTGTGTTGGCATTGCTGACCCCACTACAGTTTTGTGCTGTTATGTCATATGCCTGCAATCTCAAGCTCCACCTTAATGACTTGGCATTTTAATTGCTGGCTCTATGTAGCCATGTTAAGGGATTGTTGTCTGTAAATACAGAGAATTTCCTTCCATACAGATAAGGCTGAAGTTTCTGCAGTGCCCATACTATGGCAAGACATTCCTTTTTTACAGCTATGTAACATTCCTCACTGGGTTGGAGTCTATGACTGAGATATACCAATGGGTGCTCTTCTCCCTTTGAGGAAACCTGGCTAAGTGCTAAGTACAGTCCCCACCCCCATGGTTTGAAGCATCCACCTGCAAAACAATTTTTTTGCTGTAATCTGGCCTGGCTAATGCAGGGGGTCTTCCCAAAACTCCTTTAAGCTTCTGGAATGTCTGCTCACATGCTGGGGTCCACATTACCTTATCTGGACTGTTTTTCCTTGTCAGGTCTGTGAGGGGAGCAGCTATTGTATTATAATAGGGGGCAAACTTTCTGTAGTACCCTGATGTCCCTAAGAATGCTCTCACCTGCTTTTTAGGTAACAAGAGCAGGCCATGTCTGAATGGCTTCTACTTTGGCAGGTTGTGGTCTGATCTTACCACTCCCCACTCTATGTCTCACATAGGAGACCTATGCCATACCCACCTGACACTTGCTAGACTTAATGGTCAACCCTGGCCTTTACTGTTTACCCAGCACCTCCCTGACATGCTGAAGGTGCTCTTGCCAAGAATGGCTGTAGATGGCAATATAATCCAGGTAAGCAAGTGCATAATCTCCTGCTCCTGTTAAGATATGATCTACCAACCTCTGGAAAGTTGCTGGGGCATTTTTCATCCCAAAAGACATCTTTGTGAAGTCATACAAGCGGAAAGGAGTCACAAAAACTGACCTCTTTCTAGCTTTGGGAGTTAGTGGTACCTGCCAGTAGTCCTTGGCCAGATACTTAGCCCCACCCAGCTTCTCTAAGCCTTCATCTGTGCTAGGCATGGGGTAGGCATCTTACTCTGTGTGACTATTTAGTCTTCTGTAGTCCACACAGAATCTGGTGCTAACATCTTTCTTTGGTACCAGCACCACTGGTGAGATTGAGGGACTGCTGAACTCCTGGATTACTCCCAGTTCCAACATCTCCTGCATCTCCCTCCTCAGAGGCTGTATGATTCACACAGGCACCATGTAAGAGGCCTGTTTGATAGCTCTTTCGGGCCCTGCATTCACATTGTGCTGCACCAGGTGGATGTACCCTGATTTCCCAGTGAAAATGTCCCCAAACACCTGTAACACTGCTTGAATCTCATGAACCTGGGTAGGGGATAGCCTCTGGGACATTGATAACCCACCCACTGTGGTGTCAGTCTGAGCCTTACTGAGGAGATCAATCACCAGATCCCCCGAAGACTCCTCCTACCATCCACTGCAAATACTTAACACAAGGGCCTTCCTATCATGGTAAGGATTCATCTTGTTAACATGGTACAATTTGTGCCCCTGCATCTTGCCACAGCAGTTCTACCATGTAGTTAACATCACTAATCTTCCTTACCACTTTGAAGGGTCCCTTCCAAGCTGAATGCAGCTTATTGTGCCTGACAGGAATGAGCACCATTACTTGCTGTCCCACAGCATAATCTTTGGCTCAAGCATTATTGTCATACCAGACCTTTTTCTGCTGTTGGGCCAGTCCCATAATCTCTCCAAGCCTTGTCCTGATGTTTAGTACACATGCCACAACAGAATCCTCGTGGGATTCCCACTCACCTTCCCACTCATCATGAATCAAATCTAAAGGTCCCCTCACCTTATGCCCATACAGCAATGCAAAGGGTGGAAAACCTGTGGATTCCTGGGGCACCTCCCTGTATGCATACAATAGATGGGGCATATATTTGTCCCACTCTCTCTTAAACTGGTCTTCAAATGCCTGCAGCATGGTCTTTAGTGTAGAGTTTAACCTCTCCACGAGACCATTAGTATGGGGATGGTAGGGGGTTGTCTTTAGCTGCTTCACTCCACAGTAATCCCACAGATAAGCCAGCAAGTCTGACATGAAATTGGCACCTCTGTCTGTCAGTATTTCTCTTGGGAAACCTACTTTGCAGAAAATCTCTAACAAAGCATTTACCACCTTCTCTGCCTAAATGGAGGACAGAGCCACTGCCTCAGGGTATCTAGTAGCATAATCTACTACCACTAGAAAATACTTCTTCCCTGTGGAACTTGGGATACTCAGAGGCCCCACAATATCCATAGCTACCCTCTGAAATGGCTCTGAAATCACAGTCAAAGGCATTAGAGGAGCTTTGATCTTGTCTCGTGCCTTGCCTACTTTTTGGCACTGGTCACAGGTCCTGCAGTACCCTGTTACATCCCTGGCAATGCCAAGCCAATAAAAGCTCTGCATAATACATCTGTTGGTAGAATTTATGCCCATATGACCTGCAAAAGGAATGTCATGGGCTACGGCTATAAGTGGCAGATGGTAGGCTCTGGGCACTACCAACTGCTGTATTACCTCACCTTCTAGCTCTCTCTCAGGGGTTCATTTTCTATACAAAAACTCTTTGTTCAAGTATACAGACCCCCCCTTTCCTTGAGAATCATGCATCTCCCTAGCTACATCCCTGAAGCCTAGTAATGTAGGTTCTGAGAGCTGAGCCTGTCTCAAATCTATATTTGTGACTTTTCCCAGCTCCCCTTCCACAAGAAGTCAGGTATCTTCTGACAGTGGTGCCTCACTGTCAGCTTGGGTACTTCCACTCACCTCTGCCCTTGCAGTAATCCCATCCAAGGGAACATCAGTACCTACCAGCAGCCATGGCTCATCTACAGGCTCACTACTACAGGGGAACTCTTTCCCTGAATTAGCTACATCACCAGTCCTGGCTTCAGGGATGCAGTCTATCTGCATCTCCCCCAGGCTACTAGACCCACATGCCTGTCTCAAAGCCTGACTGTGTGTCACTGCATGCACTCAAGGTACTTCATTGCCAAAATAAATCCCTATCAAGACATCTGCAGGGATATCCTCAAACACACCTACTCGCTTGCTTCTTTTTCCAGCCTCCCAGTCAAGGGGAACCCTGGCCAAAGGCATTTGTTATGGGGTCCCCTCCTAAAGCTTTTTTGACTGGAGTGGACTTCTCAAACAAGTACTGCTCCTCTTTAACCACTGCAGGCTTCACAATGGTTATATCAGAGGCTGTGTCTCTCTTGGCAGTGGCCTGTTTTACATCCCCCAAGATAGGATACAAACTCTGGTGGTAGTTTGATATCCCTGTTGTCTTCAGACAACTTACCACCCTCATTATTTTATTCCCACTTGCTGGCTCCCCCACCCTTTGCTCCACACCCAGCCTCAGTGGACATCTATATACTACATGGTCCCATTGGTTACATTTAAAACATTTAACCCTTGATCCTGGCTGTGTGCTTGCACTATTGTCTTCCTGTGTTACTGGCAGACTCTTTTGGGGTGGTTTAGGTTGCCAACCATGGATTCATTTATACCCTTGTGCAGTATTGGTATACCATTCATGTGCAGTAATACCATGCTTGCTAAGTACAGATCCTCTTTTTTCCTCAGTCCATATGCAGAGTTGCATTCTCTGTCTGCCAAACATATTCTCATGTTCTCAGGCAAAGTGCTAAAGGCTTGTTCCCTCACCAAAAGGTCTTCCAGCATTTCAAAATTGGTAGCCTGACACCCACTCACCCACCTATGATAATAAGTGATTAGTCCAGCAATATAATCACATACACTTTCATCTGCTTTGCGTCTATGCTCAGGAAACTTTTTTTCTGTAAGCTTCAGCTGTTAACTTAAAACATTCCAATAAATATTTCTGAACTGTAACATAGTTTAAGCAATCAGTATCAGACAATTTACAAACAGCAGTTACAGACTCCTTACTCAGAGCCCTTGGTCAACATTATACTGTTTACATACCCTTTCAAATATATTAATAAAACTATCAAACTTATCACCCTCTGTAAATTATGGAAGAAATTTACTGACCTTTACTGCTTCTGGGGTTTGCTTCTTCTCTTCCCCATTACCTCCATGACCCTGGAGAAGAGTCAGCATCTCTCTCTCATGTTGATGCTGATTCTCATTTTCTTTAGCCTCCAAATGGCAAAGTCTCTCTGATGATTCTAGTTCCAAACATTTGGCCTCCAGTTCAAGTCTCTTTAACTCCAGATGGATTTTTAATTCCTCTGAGGAAAAGTTTAACCATTCTGTTTCTGAGAGTTGTACATCCCCAATGCCAGAATTGTTGTCTTCCTGGTTGCTGGTCAGCCCTGCAGCTGTGATTAAGGCTTCAATCATTTCTCCTTTAGTCTGGTTGTCATGCACCAGTCCTTTGGCTTGGCACATCTCAGCCAACTGGTTCATTGCCAGCTTGCCTTAATCCTTCGCTGACATCCTTGCCTGGTATCCCTGACTAACTAAGCTAACAAAAAGTAAAAAAAAAATAAAGCTATTGTGATATGAAACTCTGAATGTCTACTTTGTGACTACTTGAAAGTACACCTTTTTTAGTGACAACTGTTTACAGGGTACAGGAATTAAATTAATATTCCACCACTGGCACCAATATGTGAAGTCCCTTCTCTGGGCCAGTAATCAAGCAGCCAGAATCCCACCACTGCCACCAATATGTGATGTACCCTCACTGGGCCAACAATCAAGAAGCCTGAATCCTCACCACTGACACTAGGAGAGGGATATGCACTTGGAATACAAATGGATACACTCAGTGTTTCCAGATGCAGACATCTCTGCATCAAGCACAATTTCTCTTAAGAGCAAATAGGGAATGCAGTCAGTCATGGGTCTGGATCTCTCTGTCTCCCTCCAGGTCCCCAATGAGACTCCTCACTGTTACAGCTGAAGGTTTAGGTCTTCAGCCAAGTGTCCAAGCCAAGACCTTCAGCACCCTCTCTGTAAGCCCAGTGCTTGGTGTCCCTGCTCCAAGTAGCTCAAACATGCATGCACACACACACACACACACACACACACACACACACACACACACACACACACGCACACACACACACACACACACACACACACACACACACACACACACACACACACACACACACACCTGGGAAAGGCTGGCACAGATTTAACTGCTGTGTCCCCTTTTTCCCACAGTATAAGGTAGTTTCCACCACCACCAGATACACTGCAATCAGCTATTCTAAGGCACTTAACAAGGGTATCCAAATATACTGTGTAATATTAATATTAATACAAATGATAGTAGTTGACTAAGACAGCTAGGTATTCTGAAGTGACCTACACGGTGTCACCAAACAAATATAAGCATTCTCAAATGTTAAATAGTTTCTACAAGGACCAGCCACAATAAAAGTTTAAATATATTTAATAATAAATAAAAGAAAATACTAGATATATATTGACAGTAAACCACACAGTTCAGATCACAGAAAATATTGAAAATAACATTGATGGACAGACTCATACAAATAAAAACAATCTCTAAACTAAGTTTAGCTATATTCCTGACTGAATCTAAGAGAATTACTATTCCCTAATAACTTACTTGACAGAGCAAAGCACAATCAAATACATGAGCAGTCTTTCCAGTCTGGTTCCCCAACATGGAATACTCAATACTCAGAGATTACTCTCTGTAAAATATAGTATCCAAGATGGCTTGCAAAATGACCTCATCTGGTCACCTGACTCTAGGGTCTTACATTATCCCCTTTGAGCTGAGACAGGAATTTACCACAGACAGCTACAATGCACATCTAAATATTTATGTCAGTGCCTGTGGCTTCCTCTCTTTTTACTGAGCTAATGAACAAAAGCTTCTTACAGACACACCATCCCCTGTCCTATTCTGCACTGTGGTGTGACGTTTTAATGGTTTAACAGCTCATTTACATTTCCTTATTTTTCTTAAAGTAAGCTAGCTGGTTTACTCCTCTTTTCCCAGTATCCTGTGTTAAAATATATACATTTAATTCAGTTACAATTATACATGTACATTTCTATTCATTCCAGCATGGTGCCCTGTTGATACATTTTTACACAAGCAAACCTCACAAATGTATTTTCAGCACAAGAATCTGTACAAACCAGTTTGATATACAAATGATATATAACTATTTACAAAATTCCAGCTAGCTATGTTGGCACAAGTCATACATCCACTGCCCTGCTTCTCCTAGCATGGCTGACTGTGCCTCCTATTGTCACAGAGATATTCACATAATTACTGGGCCTATTTCCACCCCCATATAGTCTGGCACTTTTCGACCCCCCTCCTTCAAAGTCACTACCACCCTGCCAAGTCCACCATCTCACACTCTTAAGATCTATAAGCTAAACATTTGTAGCTTGTGTACAAAAATATCTCAGCTACATGCCTTCTCACCATACTACAGATATACTAATCTTGACTGCAACTTGGCTTAAACCCTCCATCCCAAAGTTAGAAATATTAACTCTCAGGTACTCCTGTTAAGACTATATTGTCTCTCTAAAATAGAAGGAGGTGTTGCAATAGTATACTCAGATAATTTCAAAGTTATCCCCTTCACCAAATCACTCCCACAGTTCCATAATTCTGAGATCACTGCAGCTCTACTACACACATACAGACACATACACACACACACAGACACATGATGGAAAAGAAATATGTATAATAGACCCCAACATCCAACCTTGTAATGCTAGTAATAGTGCCATAGTAGAATACATGCTATCCTGGACCACATCCAATTTCTACAAAACACTAACTTTCTGTGATGCAACCACTAATTGCATCCTGTAGCCCTCACTCTCCCCCCACAGATCAATAATCTTCCTCTACTTTCTGACAGCTTTTCACATGCACACAACTTATCATTGCCCTAACTAGATACAACAAACCTTCAGATTCCTGTTTCACCATCAGCTGGATTTTAACCAACAACCATAGCAACATTAACTGAGCAGGAGTTCAACCAGATAATTTAAGTGACCCTCATCCTACCATTGTTATCCACACACATTTATCCACTCAAAAACGTATAATCTTTAATCAAGGATATCTTCAGACTCTGCCGTCTATTTAAATCACACCTATTTGTCTTCCCTCTCTGTGACTCTCCCAGAGTTAAAGCCAGCTCAGTACTATGGTTGACCCTGCAAACAAAGCAAAGTCTGAAAATTATGGAAAATAAATAAAACACTTTTATCACTTCAAACCTATAACACTCTAAGGAACTCTATAAAAACTCAAGTCCTTTCTGACAGAAGAGAATATTCTACTAAAGATAACTTCATCAAAGAAATTCTGGGCTAGCATATCTCATCTACTGAAAACAGGCAAAAGTTGACAGCCTACTCCCCTCCCAACACACACACATCTAACTTATCAGGCTATTTAATTGCTTGTGCTTTCAAATATCAGTTCATAAAAGTAGCAAACTCATTCTCTATTCCAAACTCAAGTCTTATTTCTTCTTTCTCTCCCACTTGCAAATAACACCGACAAGTCTTTCAATGTCCCACTGATTTCCACTGCTAAAATTAAACCACTTCTCCCCAAGCTTAAAAACACCACTCTATCCCCAGATAATGTACTCTCAGAATACCTTACAGTAGTAGCTATTACCATAGCCTATCAGTTTCATCCTAATAAATATATTCATACAGAAACCTTACTTTCCTCTTTACTGGAAGCAAGCTAATATATTACCCCTCCAATAGACTGGAACACCCCCCCCCAAACATTCAAATTAAAATACCTTGTTCTCCCAAATATTTGACTTTAGATGGTAGCCTTCATCATAGTTATCTCTCATACTAAAGTCTTGAGGCTCACAAATGATTAAAATCTCAAATTTGATCTTCATATTCACCCCTCAGTAAAATAATTGTATCTGCTTTTCTCCTCCCATTCCTTCTCTATACATTATCTTATTTCACTAAACTACTTACTATCTAAAACTCAAAACTTAAATAGGCCTATAACAAAATCTCCAAATGTGCTGTCATTTATGTTCTCAAGGCATCTAAACAGCCTAAAACTTTGCAACATCCTTAAACTTATCCAGCTAAAACAAGCCCCTAAAATATTATACACCCCAGACAAGTGCTCTTCCCTAATATCAATTAGGAACTGGTACTAATGGCCCCAATCTCTCAAATCAACCACAAATTCCAGGCTATGATCATCCCAACAAATAACTCTTATCGGGATGCCTTTCACGCCTTATCAGCAACAAACTCTGGAATCTTCTACCTATAACACATTGTAACGCCAACATTTTCTTGCAGTTTAAACCATTATTTATATCCTACCCATTCAAAAGGGGTCATGTGATTGTTTATCCTCTTTGGGATAGTTTAACCATCATCCCACTCTATTAGGATAGCTTTACCACCACCCCTCTCTAACTCTCTGTCATCCTTCCTATAGCCTTCCCTTTGTATTTATTCTGTCTCTAATCACTGTACTCATCTTTTATTCTTATAGAGTCTTCTATCTCCTTTAATTCTGTCTTTAACCACTATACTCGTCCCTTATTCAGTACTACCCCCCCTTCTCTCTCTCACTTATTTTTTGCACTCGGGATTTAATACACTTATATTAATATTACAGTTTCTCAGCTTCATTCTCCACTCTTCATTCCCTGTCCTTTATCTCCATAGCTTTCTGTCGTCCTTCTTATAGCCTCCTATCAAATTTTAGTTGATCCTTAACCACTACATACATCCTTTATCATGTACTTACTCCCTACTATCTCTCTCGATATCACTTATTTATAGCACTCTTACATTCATATTTATATATAAATATCATATCTTCTCCTCCTCGTCCTTCTTTCTTCATTTTTCCACTCCTTCCATCTCTCACTTCTCTAAAATACCTTTCCTCCTACATACTCTTGTTTCTCCCATGTAGACTCTCTTCTGACTCCTACACTACCTATTCGTTTTCCATTATATAACCAGGTAATCCCTTTGACATCCTGTTGCTCCAGATTAATATTCTTACTTTACTGAATTCTTAGCTGATTGTTCTTTATTTACAAATCATATTCTAACTTGATATGTAACATATGTACTCTATTATGCTGTAATATTGTCATGGTTATATGTTTTAGTCATCTTGCATTTTAAAATTGTAATACTTTAGCATTCATTTTATATTGTAAACTTCTAAGGAGCTTTTCTCCCCAGACCTCTGCCATAATTGTCCATTTGGACTTTCCTGGTAAACAAAAGCAAAAAAAACAAAACATGTCATTCAGTGGATCTGTGCTATGCTATGCTATGCTATGCTATGAGTATGACAATACCCCCCCCCCCCCGAGATAAGAGCTGTAGTAACTGATATGCACTGCCTGACCTCCCACCCCCAATTTAGGTACTTTATCCATGTCTGTGTATATATTCCAAAGTATCTCATGTTCACAGCAGGATCCCACAACACAGTCAGATAGGACTGTGCCATGCTATTGTTATACTGCCTCAATTAGACATATAACAGGACATGTGACTCACTGCCTGGCATCCATCACAGGGTTACTAGTTCAAGATAAAGTACTTTACTAGGCTGGGACTCCTTATTCTCCACACATATGAGCCATGTACTTCAATTCTTCTATACTTTAGTGGTACATTTGTAAGTGGTTTTGTGCAAAATGAAGTTGGTGCTATAGGTATGTTAATAACATCAGGTAACATCTGTTAATCAATGCCTGTGTACAATGTATTCCCCATACATATAAGTTCAAGCTGTGCATGTTATGTTTAACACACACATATGCATGCAGCACTAGAATGCTATGATAGGTTGCGTGACATGTGATCAACCACATGGGTCTACTATATTGCTCTTCAAGTGGAATTATTAACTAGCAGTGCCTGTGCCAAGAGAAAAAGGCTGGTGTCTTGCATGCTCCACCAGGGAGACCAGGATTGTCTTGTGTCTTCTTGCATATGTACTTCAAGATGTGCTTCCTGTGATACTAGGATTCCTTCTGAAAATGGTACATGCATATTATGAGCTGGGCCAGACGGTGAGTAATACCACTGACATCCTCCAAGTTGGACAGTGGTATCATCATCGGTATGGTAACCTGAGGTAACACCACTTCAACCAGCAAGCTCTGAGAATGGCAAACAGAGCTTTAGAATAATGAGTCAGACATATACTCTAAGCATGTATTTATTTATTTATGTATTTATTTAATTAATTATTTAATTAGTTACTGTGGGGTGGGGTTAATACAGTTATCTATATGATGTATAGTGCTGTAGAGGTATGATTAGCAGCACATGCTTTGTTATTTAGCTGCAATAGAGCTTTAGCCGAACATGATTTTATGGCACAGAAAGCAGAAGTGGCTGCCCTGGCAGTAGGATCTATACATTTTCAGTGACAGTGTGCTGTACAACTACAGCTGTGTTTTTGGCATATGTGCGAGATAATTTATTTCAGTTGTGTTGTCCTTCTAAAGAGCCAGAGCCAGTTTTGAAAGAAAAAGAAAGGCTGCTATCATCTCAGCCTCTTTCACCTGCTATACTGGTGCTGGGTCTCCATCGTTCACTAGGTCTGACTCTCAGGAGAAGGATGGTAGCTTCCCTGCTGTTTGAGATTACCTGAAAGAATCACTGTTGTCTTTGGCATCCACTTCTCAGGTGAGTAGAGAAGAGGAAAGGAGGGACGAGGAGAGGAGAATCTTCTGATGGTGGACCAGAGGAGTCTCTATTAAGGTCTCAGCATCAGTTCTGGAAGCTGGTCTCTGCAAAGGTGTGCTGGCATCTTTAAGCATGACCAATGGAGTTGTGTCATTTGCAGACCCTTCCCATTGGGTCTCCAGAGAAACAAACAGGCCAAAGCATTAGTCATTGAGGTGCATGATGACTGAGCTTGTCTTCGTGTAGGGTGGCCTGGCAGCCAGTTATACTAGGAATCTTCTCTATCCCATTGCCAATGTGTCATAGCCTCTTCCTTTTCCCATGTTTAGTGTTCATATCTCCCAGTCACCACTTCTTCATCCTCTGTAGGTAAGTGTCCAGCCACTGTCCTCTCCACCTTTTATATGTATGTCACATCAGTCATTTTTTCCACATCTGTCTATTCTGGTCTGTTTGCTGGCCTTTCCTTCCATTCTTTCTTTCTCTGTTATACTCACACCCATCCCATAATTCTTTCCCCACATGGCTCTTCTTTTCTTGAAATTATAAAAGATGCTGTACCTTAGAAAAACACTCTTTCTTCTTTCAGTTCATGAAGTATGAATTTTGTATTTACCTCTGCTTTCTGTTCTAATCTTTGTTACTTTCCGTTCCTCTCCATGTATATGATAAACAAGGTTGCTTTTTGGCTGTGCACATTCACCTTAGTCTGTTGACTACTGCATTCAGATGTGCTGTCCTGCTTGTGGAAGCAATCCCCTTACATACAGCAGCAGCATTACATGCTTGAGAATGCACCAGACTGGCATCTCTAGTCTGCCTTAGCTCTCGAGTCTGTCTCATCAGCTGTGTACACTGATGCAGCACTATGCCTACCAGATCATAATAGACCACTATTTGTTCTGTTAACAAAATGTCTCATCTTCTGCAGATTTGTTTCCTCTGCAGGTTGACAGGATCTCCTACCTGTGACATTTCTATTTAGCTCTCAGGCACTTCTTGCAGTGTCCACCTCAGATACTAACACCATGCAGGCACACAGAGCTTGTCTGTGATTCTCAGATACTGTTTCTGTTTGATTTTGACTGGCTTCAAAAATTCACTAGGTTGTCTATTGATATAGATCTGCATAATTTTGGTAAATTTTTGTGAACAAAATTGTTCATAGGTGGCTTTCTATTCTAGTTCTAATGTAAATTTTAATTGCTTTTTTTAGTGGTCTCAAGTTACTTGTTTATTTATTTTCTTACTTCTTTTAACACTGTAATGGAAGTTATGTTTAGGTTTGTTAGTTTTAAATATCAGTTGTAGTTTTAGGTAACTTAATCCTAGTTTAGGTATTTACAATGCAGTCTGCTTTGCAGGTAATGTCACCTTTTTCATTTGCTACTTGATTCCTGTGATTTATTATATTTTTTACTGTTTATTTTTATCTTTTTGCTTAGTTTAAGTTTCATTTCATTTCATGTCTAAGCATTCTATTTAAGTTAATGATGCTGTTTTGAGTGTTATAAATGTGTGCATTTTGTATAAGCTGTATGCATGGTTTCTTTTCTTTCTTAGAATTATTTGGGTGGAGTTTTCTTTACTATTAAGATAGGCAGAATGATGGTAAATGTCTGATAATGTGGGTGGGATGTTTATCTTAAATATTTTTAAACATGAAAAATTGATTCCACGGTTATTTTTAATGATCTTATGATCATTGTGTTGAGGCTGATCCATTAACATCCTGTTTTGCAGACTGTTGGATTCATTGCCATTCTTAATTTCTCCATTGCTGCAAAGTACAAAAACAGATATATAACAATGCATTTTTAAAATGTAAAATTTAGTGGATAGGCAGTCCATAATACTTCTGTCCTGTGAATCTGTTTCGGTGTGGCCATATATACCTCATTAATATGAGAAATTAATTTCCTCTTGGTTTGCCTACGAAAAGTTAA